>NC_062229.1:16300553-16473245 GCF_902686445.1 Sciurus carolinensis
TCTACAGCATGCACGATTCACAGTAGCCAAACTATGGAACCAGCCTAGGTGTCCAACAGTGGATGATTGGATAAAGAAAATGTGTTACATATGCACAATGGAATTTTTACTCAGCCATAAATATAAATAAAATCATGGCATTTGCAGGAAAATTGATGAAACTAGAGATCATCCTATTAGTGAAATAAATCAGACTCAGAAGGTCAATGTACGTTTTCTCTCACATACATAAGTTAGGAAAAAGAAAAAAGCATGGGTAGATGCCCTAAAAACCAAAGGGAAATCAGTAGAAAGGAATGGGAGGTGGAGGGTGTTGGGGGAACTGCCAGGAATCATATTAGTCAATTTGTATTATTATATTCTGTGTGTGGGCAAATATGTATCCTATCATTATGTACAATTTCAATGCACCATTAAAATGTGGGAAAAAATAATGGACTTTAATAAAATACTAAACATGAGAATTCTTAGAATTTACTAATCTCACGAAATGTGCACAAAAAATTCAAAAGTATCTCTTTGAATTATCAAATGATAAATACAAGAATCAATGGCGATTCCTAACATATCTTGTATACAAGATGTTTTCAATTATTTTGTAAAAATAACATGAACCCAAGGGTTTTAGCGCTCATGGTTTTATATCAAGGGACTGCTGCTCCCTCATTAAGGAGAGGAAGAGTAAATATTCAGGAGGTGTCAGTAGTTTTTCCCTGGCACAAGTCAAGGCTTTTGGGACCCAGGGGATTTGCAAAAGGCAAAGCATTTTAGACTTTGGACAAAACTTTCAGTCAGGTTTGGGATTTGTGTTAAGGTTAGATCTCCAAAAGACAGAAGAGCTCATGAGGTGAAATAAAGGCTCATTCCCCTGATATTAACCTGGTGCCTCCAGAACGGAGAATTAAGAACAAATTCCCTTTGGTGCAGAGCAAGGTCTCACTGAGAACCATGTCTCAGGCTTGGAATAAGAAGAGGGCAAGTGTCCAGTGAGCAGACTCACAGGCCTGAAGCTACTCCCTGCTGGTGTACTCTGTGAGCTCTGCTTTTATTTGGATGGAGCGTGGCTGCTTGCATGGAGTCCTCTGACTGGCAGACTGATCCTGCACCCCTTCCAGCTGTCTCACCTGGCAACAAAACCTCAGTCTTCTTCATCAAAGAGAGGAATTTGGATTCCACATTGAGGCTTCCATTCAGAAGACCCATGTGGGTAAGTCTGAGGGCTGCAGG
The DNA here is from genome assembly GCF_902686445.1 of Sciurus carolinensis. NCBI lineage: Eukaryota > Metazoa > Chordata > Mammalia > Rodentia > Sciuridae > Sciurus > Sciurus carolinensis. Next base: position 16,301,781 of record NC_062229.1, read on the forward strand.
AAAGCTTCTCAGAGCCAAGAACATTTACCTGAGGTCACCCAAGAGCCAACCCAGCTCCACATGGAGCGGAGAGTTTGCAGTGGTTATTTGTTGATTTGTTTGATTTTTACTTGATGTGTTTATTTAGCATGGAAAAAAAAAAGCATGGAACACTGGACTCAGCAGGGCATGGGTCAAGCTGACCATGGAGTGAGGTCCTGGAATCTCAGCTCGAGTTGGAAGTGAGAAGCTTGAAGCCTTTTCCAAGTAAGAACATATTCAAGGACATTTGCAATTAGTCAGGTGGGAGGGAAAATGAGAGCATTATCTGTGGAGGGACCTACAGGAGGAGAGGACATTTCCTGTTTCTGAGATGGAGCACCATTTTGATTGGCTTATTACTATCATATACCCATTTTTCTATGGTTCTCAATATTTCAAAGAGTTTTTCCTTTTCATTGTTTCTCTATTGACTTTTGAGTGATAATTTTTAGCCTGTAAATATTTTAAATTTTAGCTAACTATGGTGACTCATGCTCATATTCCCAGATACTCAGGAGGCTGAGGCAGGAGGATGGCATGTTTGATGCCAGTGTCAGCAACTTGATGACACCCTGTCTCAAAATAAAAATAAAAAGGGCTGAGAATATAGTTCAGTAGTAAAGTGCCCCAGGTTCAATCTCCTATAAACTGTCCCCCCAAAGTTTTCTAACTTTTTTTACTAAAATATATTTATGTTATTACTTCTGAGGTTCTTGTCTTATTCATACATATTTTATTAACTTGTGAAGTTTACATGTAATTTTCCTGATTTCCTCCAAAATGTGTCTATTACTTTCATACTATCGTCTTCACATCCTCTGATGTTTTCTAAGATATGTGAACTAGGAGATTTTATTTTCCTATAGGTGGCCAGTGATACCAGTTTTATCTAAGTATTCAAACTTTTCCAACAAATTTGAATTACGACCGTGTCATGGTTTCTGTGTTCACATGCACCGAGGCAGGATTTCTGATCCATCCACCAAATGAGCTTCTCTCTGTGCCACACATTCAAGGAGCATTCTGTGTTATGCCCCTTTATGCCCAGGTTTGTGCCAACTTAGTTATTAGTTCATCATGATGGCATAGAAGTGTTGATATTAAGCATCTTCTTTTATTTAGTGCTTGATGCTGTGTTCAGTTTTGCTAGTGCATTTGTTTTGAGGTCACTCAGCTCAATCTGCTTCTACTTCCCCACTACTCTTTCTTGGGTCACTTCTCTCTTTGGTTTTATCCTATGGAATGGGCACACATTCACACACTGCTATGAGACAGAAAGGTGAGTGAAGCAGGTGAAGTCTGCCCTCTTGGGTCCTGTTCCATGATGCCAGCGACAGACAGTTCCTGGTAATAGCTGTGTGATGTGTTGTGCTGTGTAGGGATGAGTCACCAGCAGGATTGTATTCAGTGTAAAAGGGTCAGTGTCATGGCAGTGTGCAGGATTTTATAGAAAATTGCCTTGGCATCTTGGAAGAAGACCATAACCAGGACTAGAGTGTGCCCATTGGATTTGTTCGAAGAGTTCACGACAGAAACCCCAGGAATAACCCAGAAAGTGAACCTCACCAGATAAACCAGGGAGGTCCTGCCTCTGTTGCTGTCCATGCAGTGACCAGCGGGTATTAATCTTTCTGTGTCCTGCGTATTTCACAGAATGGGAAATATCAACTGGTCTTTACTGTGGAAGCTAAAATGTTGATTCAGAGAAGCAGGAAGTAGACAGTGGATACTAAGAAGTAATAGTGGGGAAGTTCCAATTAACAGGTACAACATTATAGTCACACAAAGGAAGAATATTTGGAATCTATTGCACAGGTGGTGCCTGAATTTGGCAGTAATGTGCATTTCAGAATAAATGGAAGGGAGGATTTTGATTATTCTCAGCATGACAAAATAACAAATACTTGAGGTGATGGTATTTAATTACCCCTGTTATATTATTACACAATATATACATGTCATACCCCACCATTATGTGTCAATCAAAAATGCAATAAAACATTAAAAAAAACGAATCACTGAAATCTATATTGAATGTCACAGAAACAAATTCTCTTCTAATATTTTTATGAAAATAGCCATATTTTGTTGCTCTTTGTGTATGTCCTGTTTTGAATTTCTGCTGCATTATTCCCTTCACACTTTTTTTCCTACATGAATATTCTACCTGTAAAGGTCTTGGACCAACAAGTTATTATTATTACTTTTGACTTTGAGGAATTTGGTCTTGCTGTTTTGTGCATGCTTCCTGGTCTATAGGGGGTGTAATTGTAGTTGGAGGTTGCCAGAAAAAGGGAGTGTTTTCTTCCACACAGTCCCTTGGGACCTGAGCTCATTAGTGTTTTTCCCCTTAAGGTCTTTTAATTTCTCTCTAGTTGAGCAGATTTCTCCTATTCCTTTAACCACAGGGTAGAAAATGGCAATGCCAAAAGGATCTCCCAGGTTACATGTGTGTGGGAGAATTTCAAACTGGAATTTCTGGGTCCCACTTTTTCTTGTCTGTTTCCTTTTCTAAGTGTTATAATGGTGCATTGTAGTTATACATAATATTGTGGTCTTTTTGACATAGTCATGCAGGTATGTAATATGCTCCATTCTGGTCTTCAGTACTTCCTTTTTCCCTTTCCTGTTCCTCTTCCTCTACCCTACTGGTCTTCTGTCTGTTCACTTGTAGTTCTTTTAATTGGTGCTTTATGGATATACATAAAGGTGGAGCTGGGTACCATCTTGTACCCACTTTGCAGAATGATGCACTGATGCAGACAGCTTGCCTGGAGTCCATTCCTTTGAACAGTGAGACTGGGTATGAGAGGCACAGGCCCAGGAGAGCAGGACTTCTGGTGTGTTTTGGGGATTGTGTTTTTGTGTGTGTCTGCCTATAAAGGTGAGAACAGGTTTCAGAAAAGGGGACCCAGGATTCAACATATTCCAAAAGGTAACTTGTACTACAGAGGTCAGGACTTCAGGCAGCAGATGGTAATAAACCGGGATTACATTTAAGTCCACACAGGCACCTCGTCAGCCAGCTTCATGGAAGGCCCTGCAGGAGACCTGGACAGAGTCTGCTTGCATGGAGCTTCATCAAGAGCGAGGCAGCTTTGTTCTTCATTCTTGTCTGATGCCAGTGCATGTCACCCTCTCCCTACTCTTGTTGACTTCTGCAGATGGTGGCTCCAGCCCTGTCTTCCTGAAGGTCTTTTTCTAAATGTCACTTACTGGATGGTCTGGCCTGGACACCTAGTATAAAATGAGACCCCCTCTCTACCTTCTCCTTCACAGCTGCTTTCTTTCCTTCATAGTAATGTCACATTGCACTTGCCACACGATTATTTCCTTGCCTCCTTGTGTTTGCTGGTGTTACTTCTCCATCATCAGGTGTTAGGAATACTTGCTTTCTTAGCCCTGATCCATCATGGCTCTGGTATTCCCTGGAACATGATCATCACTAAATTAATTTACACAAAGGCATGAAATAAATAAATACTATTGAATACGTAATCTACTGGGGAAAGTGTGAGGGTGATATGAATTCCAAGTCAGAGATGGCAAAGGATCCCCTAAAGGGAGCAGATTAATGCATGTATGTCAAATTATTCCATAAAACTGTGCCATGTTCTCTCTCTCTCTCTCTCTCTCTCTCTCTCTCTCTCTCTCTCTCTCTCTCTCTCTCTCTGTCTTTTAAAGAGAGAAAACCTCATGGGGACAGAGAATGAGACACAGATTTCAGAATTCCTTCTTCTGGGAATTTCAGAGGACCCAGAACTGCAGCCTTTCCTCTTTGGGCTTTTCCTCTCCATGTACCTGGTCACTGTGCTGGGGAACCTGCTCATCATCCTGGCCACCATCTCAGACTCCCACCTGCACACACCCATGTACTTCTTCCTCTCCAACCTGTCTTTTGTGGACATCTGCTTCACCTCCACCACCATCCCAAAGATGCTGGTGAACATCCAGACAAGGAGCAAGGTCATAACATATGAGGGATGCATCCTACAGATATATTTTTTCATACTCTTTGGAGTTTTGGACAATTTCCTTCTGACTGTGATGGCTTATGATCGCTTCGTAGCTATCTGTCACCCTCTGCACTACACAGTCATCATGAATCGTCGACTCTGTGTTGCTGGTGCTGGCATCCTGGATCACCAGTGCCCTGAATTCCATGTTGCAAAGCTTAATGGCATTGCGGCTGTCCTTCTGCACAGACATGGAAATCCCCCACTTTTTCTGTGAACTTAATCAGGTGGTCCTTCTGGCCTGTTCTGACACTTTTCCAAATGACATGGTGATGTATTTTGCAGCAGGATTGCTGTTTTGTGGTCCCCTGGCTGGCATCCTTTACTCCTACTCCAAGATAGTGTCCTCCATCCGTGCAATCTCTTCAGCTCAGGGCAAGTACAAAGCCTTCTCCACCTGTGCATCTCACCTCTCTGTGGTCTCCTTATTCTATTGCACTTGCCTAGGGGTGTACTTCAGTTCATCTGCTACACACAACTCACACTCCAGTGCCACAGCCTCAGTGATGTACTCCGTGGTCACCCCCATGCTGAACCCCTTCATCTACAGTCTGAGGAATAAGGACATCACGGGAGCTCTGAGAAGACCCTTCAGTCGGAAGCTCTAGAGGAGACCTTTTTCAGGAACTGCCTGAGGTCCCAGGGTGCTAACCTGCAGAGCCAGAAATTCTAGTTCCTTAATCTGATCCTGACATAGAATGTGCTCTTTCCATTTATTTCCTGTAGTCTTGATTTCTTTCATTTCAACTTCTTTGTCAAATGGAAGCAACCTCATTAATAAGTTTTCTGCTCTGTTAGCCAATATTTTTCTCTCTCTCAGTTTTCTACTTTCCTGGTGTTCTTCCCGATCTCAGATAAGAGGCAGTTTTGAGATTCCTGTCATTCTCACAGAAAGAAGTTGCATTCATCCTCTGGAATAATCTGCACTTGCAGTTGGGGTCATTTATGTCATTTTGTTATAGAGAAAGAACTGGGGCCACAATTCTTCATTGTTCTGTTCTTTATTACTGTCTGTAATGCTGCCTTATTTGGTTTGTTATAATGTAAACTTCAACATACCAGTGACTTTACAGCTCATCATGGGAGTTTATAGTCACAGGTATATGATGCTCTTATTCAGCACAGTTTTCAACACATGCTGTATTCCATGGTAAGGAGTAATAATGAAACATTGCAATCAAATACACATTAAACCTGTATGATCTTACATGTTTACACTAAAAACAACCAGAAGGACAAATTACACAAATCAGGGACTCAACGTGGTATTAGAGTCAGAGGACCTTATATTTTCAAATGTCAATCAGACTTTGAGTTTTCAGTCACACCTCCATGAAAGGTCTATTTCTCATGTTGCACATCTACTCTTTGAAATGTGAACTCTTATCTTTCATGCATAAGGGGTTTATTCAGTGACTGAAGGATTTAGCATAAAATTCTTACTGTTCAGGACATAAAGTCACTTTTCTTGCTTAATAATTCTTGCTTCTGAGGAAAATCATGACTCCTTCAACATTAACAAAATATCTCACTCATTAAATTTTTTTTGTAAACATTAAAGTGCAGGTGAGTGAACTGTGTGTACATCTACACTAACTTAATTTTAATTTCATCTTTTTCGTTCCAAACTCTCTTCAGTGCTCATCAGCAAAGGAGGGCTTCCATAAGAAATTGAACCCTGCCCTGCCATTCCTTGGCCAGGAGGTTGTGCATAGGTCACTCGGTGTCCCCTACACACATGCCTGTTTTTCCCACCTGCCCTGGTTACCTGGAATGGAAACTCAACAATGGTCACTTTCTGATGTACCACGTGAACCACAGATATTTGGTGATATATATAAATACATATATATATATATATGTTTAAAAAATTAATTAAAGAACTATATAATACTCATAATACTAGAAGGGAGATCAATAGAACAGCAGATCAAGGGAAGGGAGAGAGGAGGGATAAGGAAGGTACTGGGAATTGAGATTGATTGAATCACGTGACCTGCATGTCTCACTATGGCATAACAATTCCCACTATCATGGATGATTATAATGCCCAACAAAAGAATAAGAGCTATATATACACAGCAGAATGTTGCAGTCTTAATAAAGAGGAAATAGGGGTCATTTATAGCTGGAGGACACTGTGCAGAGAAATAATGCAGGCACAGAGAGACACACACTGCCTGATGTCACCAGTGTGTGGAACCTAAACAAGATGACCTCTTGGGAAAAGAGCAGAGAGGTGGTCACAGAGGGTGGGAAGAGTGTGTTGGGAAGAAGGGGCTGTTGGTCAAAGGGTGCAAAGCTTCAGTTACACTGGAGGAATGAGTTTTAGTGATCTCTCCTGCTGCTGGGTGACATCAGGTAAAGATAATGTATATTTTTAAATTATTAGAGAGATTTTGAAATATAGACTCAACTGTGCACCTGGCAACCAGTAAAAGGGTAAAGAAAATGTGACCCATACGCCAGAGGGAGCATCAGACATAAAGAAGGATGAAATCCTGTCACTGACAGCAAACAGATGGAGCAGGAGGATGTGGAACTGATCAGAATGAGGCAGAAACAGGAGGCCGATATCGCCCCCTCCCTCTCCCACACAGGAACCCAAACACGGAGGAGCTAGAGAGGAAGTGTTGCTGGGGATGGTGCTGCGTGCTGTGGGGAGGGAGGGAGAGTGGAGGGAGGTGGCTTGACCAGTGCCCCCTGGTGTGCAGGTCACTGTGAATCCTATCAATCTGCACCAGATGTGGGTCAATAACAATGAAAAGTAAGACAAAAATGATAAAGAAAATAAAGTGTGAGCAACCCCTCTGGCCCCCACTGACTCCCCAGTGAGCAGAGAGGACAGTTTTCTGAAGTTGACCAAAAGTCCTTGCTTTGGAGATGCAGGGCACTTAGTGAATAAGGCTCCCTGAGCTTCATAATGTGAGCCTTTCCATGGAGCCTGGGCTGGCCCAGAACTCCTGAGCTCATGGGATCCCCTCACCACCACCTCCTCAGTAGCTGGGGTTACAGGTGGGTGACAGTGCACCCAGCTAGAAGCCACCTCTGAGAAAAATAAAAGAGACTGTTTGTAAGGTAGTAATCTCAGAGCCTCACACATGAAAGATCTAAATGTTTTAACATGTAATTACCAAAGGCTTTGTCAATGAAGGACTAATTGACAACTTTGACCATGTATTGAGAGAATGTTCTAATTGATCTGGGGACAGTGTCTTATAGCCAAGAACGAAGTACCCATGGTTTATAAGCTTGGGTGAAGAGGGGGATAGAAACTTCCTGCAGGTATCAGGGGCCGTGTCTCCAACACAACCCAAGGCTGTGGAGATCCAAGGGACCTAATCCAGATAGGTTCCGTGTGTCAGACCTGGGAGAGAACTTCAGCTCATGAGGTTAAACCTCTGGAAGGAAGAAGAGGGCATAAGAGGGAGTAATAAACTGAATTCTCCTGACTCTGGACCATGTCTCTTGGGAGTAGAGAATCTCCTGGAAAGAGAAACGTCCTTGGTGCAGAACAATGTCCAGCAGGGGAATTACTCAAGTACCCAGCATTGCCCCAGTGAGGACGTGCCTAATGAGAAGTCTGGGGAGCTGTGTATGTGTCCTCTCTGCTGTTCCTCAGAATGCTCCACCTTGGACAGGAGAGGACGTGGTGGTTTCTTGCTCTCAGAGTCCTCACCCAGGTCAGTGAGACCCAAGAAGCCCTGCAGGAGAGGTCCAGAGAATGGACACCAAGATCATTAGCCTGAGGTCTTCCCAGAGCCAAACCAGAACTGCCTGACCTGGGAGATTGTGGTTACCAGGCTGTTGGATGGTCTGCTTTCCTGCTTAATTCGTTGATTCATTTATTTATGATGCTGAAAAGGGAAGTGGCAATTTAACAACCTTTTCTCAAAAAAAAGATCAGTCCTAGAAGTGGAGGAGCTGTGGCTACCAGAGCTGGGAGGACGTGCAGGGAACTGAGGGGATGGCCAGGGACACAGGGTGGAGCTCACAGGAGGAATGACTCTAGTGCTCTCTTGCTCAGTGGGTAACTGTGGTCATAGCTGCTGGTTGTGGATTTTAAATAGCTGGTAGAGAAGATTCCGTTTGTTCCCAACACACAGGAGTGATCGATGTTGAGGGTGATGGAGATGTTAATTCCATACTACTCCCAGGTCTGCTTGCTTAGGAACCACACACACACACACACACACACACACACACACACACACACAGCAGTCCAATGTGTGACTGATTATCACACATGGATCACATGTATTCAATGATCACACAGCTATCATTGCTGCTTAAACCTTTAAAAGTATTTTTAAAAAGGGTCAACACCAAAGCCTAAGTATTACATAGTAAAGAACCATATCAGAAAAATACAACAGGGGCCTGCCTCACCCAGTGTCCAGTGCTGTGGAGACAATGGCCCAGAGGTGCAGCAGCCTCCGGGAGGTGATTCTCTTGCTGTCCTAAAAACAGTGCTGAAAGCATTTTTCTGTCCTTGGTAAACTTCCTTTCATGAATTGCTGGCTTACAGTGTTCAACTTTCCCATGTGGGTGTTTGATATGCATGTTATGGACACTGAAAAGATGTCCATTCTTTGTTTTGGTCCCTTCCAGCTTTACTGGCCACTGTGGGGACACATGGGAGGCAGAATGCCGCCAGAATCAAGGAAGCATCCCCTTCCTTCCAGCATCCTAGGGACCCTGCCTTATTGGACGGATCCCCCCTCAGCATCCCATTCTGTTTATTGAGCATATTTTTTGTTTCTATAAACTCAGGGCAGATAATGCCCATACAAAACTGGATCTCCAAGGTTACCTGTGATGGGACTTTGACAGACTGGAGTTCCTGACTACCATTGCTTTCTTCCTTAGGGAAAAGTTAATCTGAAATTGGTAACTTGCCTTGTATCACTTCCTGTTGAATAGTGTGGCTGGGGTGAGAAGAGCGTTGTGTTAACACATGTGCTGTGTGTGTGTGTGTGTGTGTGTGTGTGTGGCTCCAAAGCAAGTGGACCTGGGAGTAGTATGCAGACAGTCCCCAAATTATGAGGATCAAATCAATCATATCTTTTAATGTTATGACCATGCAAAAATGATTTGCATTACAAAATAACTACTTATAATGTTCAATTTTGGTATTCTTCCAGGCTGGTGGTATGTAGTACACTACCCCCTCATGATTCTGGGCTCTGGTGGCCCAGAGCTGGACTCCAGGTCAGTCACGCCCTCCCCTGGTGAACACCTGAGATTCCAGGGCTGCTGCACTGCTCAGCTGGGAGGCTGGTGGTTGGGACGTGTCAGTGCATTGCTGACCTGTGGGGTCCCAGCCCTTCTGATGGCTTCATCAGGACACAGCCCACCATCATCCCTGACCTTCCACATTCCTAACACAGAGCCAGGACTCAGGACGACAGGTGAAATAAAGTGACAGTGCACTCCTGTCCAAAGGAAAGTTCTGCAGCTAATTTATGGTGTGAATTAGAAAATTTTTGGGCAGAATCATTTGTCTTGATGTTTCAGGGGCACAAGACAACTGCACTCTTCAATGTGGTAAATACGATTTTAAATGTATTTTAGTGGACACATAACAATACTACCTATTTACGTGGTACAGAACAGAAATTTGGAACATGCATGCAGGGTGAAATGAGCAAGGCAGGGTGGTCAGCATTGCTTCTCCTCCAGCATTAGTCACTCCTACATGCTGAGAATCTTCAGGCTCCTGTAGTTACTGTGAAGTGTGTGGAAGGTTGCTGTGGCCACAGTTCCCCTACTGTGCTGCAGACCCCAGAACTGGCTCCTCCTGCCTCTCAGAGTTTGGGGGTTATTGTGTCCTCTGCCTCTGTCTCCCATCCCTCCTACACTTCCCAGTCTCCAGTGACCACGATTTCACCCTCTTCCTGTGTAAGGCCAGGATTTTAGCTTCCACACTTGAATGACAGCATGCTCTGTTTCCATGCACGCTGCTGCAAATGGCAGGATTCATTGTTTCTTAGCTGAATATGATTCTGTAGTGTTCTGTATCTGTCCTTACACTTCCTCTCTCTATTCATGCCCTGATGGATACACTGATGAATTCCACATCTTGACTGCTGTGAACAGGATGCAATGAGCACAGCCTGCAGGGTCCCTGTGTGTATTCATTGACGTTGCATCTGCACAGAGCGGTTTTCATTGTCTTCAGTCCACATCCCTCTACACTCTTCCCCTTATTGTAAATTAAATTAGATTTTCTACATGTTTCCTCATTTGCTTCCCACCAGGTCCTTATGCACTGGGTGACATTAGTGCAACATTTTACAACTAAAGTGATGGAGTTTCAGAGTGCCTTTCTATGTTCATGCAGTGCTAACAAACACAACACTGGGGCTGACACTGTGAACTCGGCATTCTGCTGTCAGCTCTGAGATCTGAGGAGCAACACACAGCAGCTGTCATCAGGTGTAATCATACCTTGTGACGTACACCACCAAGGAAGCTGTCCTACAGAAGACATTGCAAGGAGAATCGACTTTTAAATCAATTTTCATGTTTAATTCATACATAACAATTGCATCTATTCATAGTGGACCATGTGATACTTTGATACATGTGTCCATGTTTAATGAGAATATTGGGGTGAGTATCCCAATTATGTCTTTCAGCATTTGTCTTTGTGAGGGACAGGAAAACTCACACTCCTGTTTTCTAACTATTTTGAAATAAATGAATCATATGGGAACTCAAGTCCCCTGCTGTGCTGTGGGACACTAGGACTTCATCTCCTCCCTGTGTCTTTTACCATAACCTAGCCCACCCACGTCCTCCCATCCCCACTCCCCATTCCCAGCCTCTGGTCAGTGCTCTGCTCTCACCTGTGAGCCGTTCCTGTCCATCTTGCTCTTTCCTGTTGCCACTCTGGCTTCCTTGCTGGCCTTGGACATATGAAACGGGCACCTTCCTCAGGGCCTTGGCATGGTCTTTGCCTCCTGCCAGACACTCTTCCCTGACAGCCTGTGGCACTTGCTCTGTCTTCCTGCAGATTTTTTTTTCAAATATGATTTGTCACCTTTGCTGGTCTCCTCAGAAGCCAATTTTAAAAGAGTTCCTCCACCCACTCTTTTCTTTTTGTCCTTGTTACATTTTCTTCCAAGTGTCTCCTTATCTGAATGCTACATCATTTTCTTTATTTTTTTTATTTTATTATTTTTTTACATAGGGCAATGATGTTTATTTTTTTTCCTTCCCCCCCACCCCTCCCACCCCTCTTTTCCCTCTATACAGTCCTTCTTTCCTTCATTCTTACCACTCTCCTTATCCCTAACCCTAAACCTAACCCTAAACCTAATGCTAACCCCTCCCACCCCCCATTATATGTCCTCATCCGCTTATCAGCAAGATCATTCGTCCTTTAGTTTTTTGAGATTGGCTTATCTCACTTAGCATGATATTCTCTAATTTCATCCATTTGCCTACAAATGCCATAATTTTATCATTCTTCATTGCGGAGTAATATTCCATTGCATATATATGCCACAGGTTCTTTATCCATTCATCAACTGAAGGGCATCTAGGTTGGTTCCACAATCTGGCTATGGTGAATTGAGCAGCAATGAACATTGATGTGGCTGTATCTCTGTAGTATGCTGATTTTAAGTCCTTTGGGTATAGGCCAAGGAGTGGGATAGCTGGGTCAAATGGTGTTTCCATTCCAAGCTTTCTGAGGAATATCCACACTGCTTTCCAGAGTGGCTGCACTAATTTGCAACCCCACCAGCAATGTATGAGTGTTCCTTTTTCACCACATCCACACCAACACCTATTGTTGCTTGTGTTCTTGATAATCGCCATTCTAATTGGGGTGAGATGAAATCTTAGGGTAGTTTTGATTTGCATTTCCCTTATTACTAGGGATGTTGAACATTTTTTCATATATCTGTTGATTACTTGTATATCTTCTTCTGTGAAGTGTCTGTTCATTTCCTTAGCCCATTTGTTGATTGGATTATTTGTATTCTTCGTGTAGAGTTTTTTGAGTTCTTTATAGATTCTGGAAATTAGCGCTCTATCTGAGGTATGGTTGGCAAAGATATTCTCCCACTCTGTAGGCTCTCTCTTCACATTTCTGATAGTTTCCTTTGCTGAGAGAAAGCTTTTTAGTTTGAATCTATCCCAGTTGTTGATTCTTGCTTTTATTTCTTGTGCTATGGGAGTCCTGTTAAGGAAGTCTGATCCTAAGCCAACAAGTTGAAGATTTGGACCTACTTTTTCCTTCTATAAGATGCAGGGTCTCTGGTCTGATTCCAAGGTCCTTGATCCATTTTGAGTTGAGTTTTGTGTAGGGTGAGAGATAGGGGTTTAATTTCATTCTATTGCATATGGTTTTCCAGTTTTCCCAGCACCATTTGTTGAAGAGGCTATCTTTTCTCCATTGCATATTTTTGGCCCCTTTGCCTAGTTTGAGAAAATTGTATTTACTTGGGTTTGTGTCCATGTCCTCTATTCTGTACCATTGATCTACCTGTCTATTTTGGTACCAATACCATGCCGTTTTTGTTACTATTGCTTTGTAGTAGAGTTGAAGATCTGGTATTGCAATACCCCCTGCTTTGCTCTTGCTACTGAGGATTGCTTTAGCTATTCTAGGTTTTTTATTCTTCCAGATGAATTTCATAATTGCTTGCTCTATTTCTGCAAGGTACATCATTGGGATTTTAATTGGAATTGCATTGAATCTGTATAGCACTTTAGGTAGTATAGCCATTTTGACAATATTAATTCTGCCTATACAGGAACATGGGAGATCTTTCCATCTTCTAAGGTTTTCTTTAATTTCTTTCTTTAGTGTTCTGTAGTTCTCATTGTAGAGGTCTTTCACCTCTTTTGTGAGATTGATTCCCAAGTATTTTATTTTTTTCGATGCTATTGTGAATGGGGTAGTTTTCCTAATTTCTCTTTCTGAAGATTCATCACTTATGTATAAAAATGCATTGGATTTATGAGCATGGATCTTGTAACCTACTACTTTACTGAATTCACTTATGAGTTCTAAAAGTTTTCTGGTGGAATTTCCAGGTACCTCTAAATATATAATCATGTCATCAGCGAACAGGGATAGTTTGAGTTCTTCTTTTCCTACTCGTATCCCTTTAATTTCTTTGGTTTGTCTGATTGCTCTGGCTAGAGTCTCAAGGATGATGTTGAATAGAAGTGGTGAAAGAGGGCACCCCTGCCTTGTTCCAGTTTTTAGGGGGAACGCTTTCAGTTTTTCACCATTTAGAATGATATTAGTCATGGGCTTAGCATAGATGGCCTTTATAATGTTAAGGAATGTTCCCACTACCCCAGTTTTTTCTAGTGTTTTGAGCATGAAGGGATGCTGTATTTTATCGAATGCTTTTTCTGCATCTATTGAAATAATCATGTGATTCTTAACTTTAAGTCTGTGGATATGGTGAATGACATTTATTGATTTCCGAATGTTGAACCAACCTTGCATCCCTGGGATAAAACCCACTTGATCGTGGTACACTATCTTTTTAATATATTTTTGTATGCGATTTGCTAAAATTTTGTTTAGAATTTTTGCGTCAATGTTCATTAAGGATATTGGTCTGAAATTTTCTTTCCTCGATGTGTCTCTGTCTGGTTTAGGTAACAGGGTGATATTGGCTTCATAGAACGAGTTTGGGAGGGTTCCCTCCTCTTCTATTTCATGGAATAGTTTGAGGAGTATTGGAATGAGCTCTTCTTTAAAGGTTTTGTAGAACTTGGCTGAGAACCCATCTGGTCCTGGACTTTTCTTTGTTGGTAGGCTTTTGATGACCTCTTCTATTTCATTGCTTGAAATTGGTTTATTTAAGTCGTGTATGTCCTCCTCGTTCAGTTTAGGTAATTCATATGTCTCTAGAAATTTGTTGATGTCTTCGAGGTTTTCTGTTTTGTTGGAGTATAGATTTTCGAAATAGCTTCTAATTATGTTTTGTATTTCAGTCGTGTCTGTTGTGCTATTTCCTTGTTCATTCCGAATTTTAGTAATTTGAGTTTTCTTCCTCTTTCTCTTTGTTAGTGTGGCTAAGGGTTTATCAATTTTATTTATTTTTTCAAAGAACCAACTATTTATTTTGTTAATTTTTCCAATTGTTTCTTTTGTTTCGATTTCGTTGATTTTGGCTCTGATTTTAACTATTTCCTGTCTTCTACTACTTTTGGTATTGGTCTCCTCTTCTTTTTCTAGCGCTTTGAGCTGTAGTGTTAAGTCATTTATTTGTTGATTTCTACTTCTTTTTGAATGCGCCCCATGAAATAAATCTTCCTCTAAGTACTGCTTTCATAGTATCCCAGAGATTTTGATATGATGTGTCTTTGTTCTCATTTACTTCTAAGAATTTTTTTATTTCCCTCCTGATGTCTTCTGTTATCCATTCATCATATAATAGTGTATTATTTAATCTCCAGGTATTGGAGAAGTTTCTGTTTTTTATTCTGTCATTTATTTCTAATTTCAATCCATTATGATCTGATAGAGTACAAGGTAGTATCTCTATCTTCTTGTATTTGCTAACAGTAGCTTTGTGGCATAAAATATGGTCTATTTTAGAGAAGGATCCATGTGCTGCCTGAGAAGAAAGTGTATCCGTACTTTGTTGGATGGTATATTCTATATATGTCCGTTAAGTCTAAATTGTTGATTGTGTTGTTGAGATCTATAGTTTCTTTATTCAATTTTTGTTTGGACGATCTATCCAGTAGTGAGAGAGGTGTGTTAAAATCGCCTAGTATTATTCTGTTGTGGTCTATTTGATTTCTGGAATTGAGAAGGATTTGTTTGACGTAATGTGGATGAGCCAATGTTCGGGGCATAGATATTTATGATTGTTATGTCTTGCTGATTTATGCTTCCCTTAAGCAGCATGTAATGTCCTTCTTTATCCCTTCTGACTAGTTTTGATTTGAAGTCCACATTATCTGAAATGAGGATGGATCCTCCAGCTTTTTTGCTGTGTCTGTGTGCATGGTATGTTTTTCCCCATCCTTTCACGCTACATCATTTTCAAAATTGCTTATCATCTTTCTCCATCATTGGATTGTGCCATCATTTTTCTGCCTGTTCACACATTTTCTAGATCATTCGTTAACAAGGCAAATATTCAATTTTAGTTCTTCAAATGTGCTAGGAATTTCTCAGTATAATTGTAGAATGTACAACCTCTTGAGGAAATGCTCAGACATGGAAAGGAATTTCTAATCAGTGAATCAGGGTGATGCCTGGAAGGGGACCAGATTCAGAAGAAATATAAAAAGGTGCCTTTCTACAAAGTGAAAATGAGAGCAAAATAGAAATCAAAGAATAGTAATGCATCTTCTCTCTTTCTCTCATTGTCACAGCGACCACATGAAACCAAGGAATAGCACACAGATTTCAGAATTCCTTCTGCTGGGACTTTCAGAGGACCCAGAACTGCAGCCCCTCATCTTTGGGCATTTCCTCTCCATGTACCTGGTCACTGTGCTGGGGAACCTGCTCATCATCCTGGCCACCATCTCAGACTCCCACCTGCACACGCCCATGTACTTCTTCCTCTCCAACCTGTCCTTTGTGGACATCTGCTTCACCTCCACCACCATCCCAAAGATGCTGGTGAACATCCAGACACGGAGCAAGGCCATTACCTATGCAGGCTGCATCACCCAGATGTGCTTTTTCATTCTCTTTGTAGGGCTGGACTTCTTTATTCTGACTGTGATGGCTTATGACTGCTTTGTGGCCATCTGCCACCCTCTGCACTACAAGGTCGTTGTGATCCACCAACTTTGTGTGTTGCTGGTTTTGATGTGCTGGATCCTGAGTGTTCTGAATTCTCTATTACAAAGCTTAATGGTGTCCTGGCTTTCCTTCTGCACACATGTGGAAATCCCCCACTTTTTCTGTGAAATCAATGAGGTCCACCTTGCTTGTTCTGACACTTTCTTTAATGACATGGTGATGTATTTTGCAGCTTTGCTACTGGCTTGCTGTCCCCTCAACGGCATCCTTTACTCCTACTCCAAGATAGTGTCCTCCATCCTTGCAATCTCATCAACTCAGGGCAGGTACAAAGTCTTCTCCACCTGTGCGTCTCACCTCTCTGTGGTCTCCTTATTTTATGGCACAAGTCTGGGTGTGTACCTCAGTTCTGCTGCGACCCAGAACTCACGCTGTACTGCAATAACCTCAGTGATGTACTGTGTGGTCACCCCCATGCTGAACCCCTTCATCTACAGTCTGAGAAATGAGGACATCTAGCGTGCTCTGAGGAGATACCTGTGAGGGTGGTTATAGACAGAAGCTTTCTTTCTTTGCCTGGTGAGTCCACTGAACATGATGAACTCCAGTTCCACCCAAGTCAAGCTGAGTGACAGGACTTCATCCTTTCCTTGGCTGAGTAATATTCCACCATATGCTTGTACCACATGTGTTTTTTCTCATCCATCAGTGGATGCCTTGGTTGATATCTCCTGTCAGTTATTGTAAACAGGTAGTAGATGTGTGTGTGCAGGTTGGTCATAGTTTTCTTTCTCTAACACTGTTTTCTCAGAAGTGGAATGTATGCAACTAAGCAGAAGTACAGTGTGCTTTTTGTTTGTGTCTTGACTCACAATTGTCAATTTAACTGTGCAAGCCTAAGGGTGTCTTGTTTCTAGAACTGTCCGCAGCTCACCCAGAAGTGCAGCAGCCTTAATGAGGTTCACCGTCTTCACCCCCTTCATGTGCCCCCTTATCTACAATCTTTGGAATAAAAAGATAAAACTGGTCTAAAATCATTGTTTGGAAAGAAAGACTACACATGGTCTCAGGATGGGAAAGTGATGCTGATGTTCAAGCTCAAAGCTTCAAAACTAGAAAACGTGATTCTCTGGTCAGGTGGGAAGGGGAACCTGCCTCTTTCCATGTACATCCTGCAGTTTCCTTCTCTGTCTTCTTTAATATTCTGCTCTCTCTCATTCTCATCTGTTTCTTCCTTTGGTTCTCTTCCTGCTTTCCTGCAGCTATTCCTTGTATTGCAACAGAAAATATTTGTCAATTCTTGTTTAATTTAATACAATATTTTGTGCACCATGATTAAATCATTCGCATGACCTAAGTGATGGGAGTAAGGCGACCAGTTGTCACTGAGGGGCAGGGAATTTGACAATGAGAAGGTAACCCTGGAACTGAGCTAAGGAGTTAGGAAAATATTTCCTAGTGAGTCAAAATGTCCCTTTAAGGAGAACCAGCATGGCAGCATAGGGAGGAAGAAACTCCCATGATATATGAATGGATAGATGGATGGATGGATGGATGGATGGATGGATGGATGGATGGGTGGGGGGATGGATGGATGAATGGGGGATGGATGGTTGGGTGGGGTGATGGAAGGATGGATGGGTGGGGGCATGGATGGATATGGGAATGGATGGATGGATGGATGGATGTGTGCGGGATGGATGGGTGAATGAATGGGTGGGTGGATGGATGGATGAATGGGGGATGGATGGATGGATGTGGAGATGTATAGATGCATGAATAGGGAGATGGATGGATGCATGGATGGGGGATAGGGGAGGGTGGAGGGACGAGTAGAGGGGAAGACATGTAAGAAAGCAAACATCAGAAAGGTATTTGCAGATGCATGTGATTTAGTGGGGATGCTCTTGGCATAATTCTTTCACCTCTCAGTGTTGATTTTGGAATTTTTAATGATAAAGTGTTAGAAAAAGCTCACCTGGTTGTTTGGGGAAAGTTATATTCTTTGACTTGGTTGGAAAGAGATACTTTTGGGAATGTATGTTGGGAGATGTGTCTGTACAATCATGTGCTACACAAACAAACACACACGCACACTTGAGTGACAACTCTGACAAATTTCTGTCAAGAGTGTGGATCACGTGAGAGTGAGGAAGTCTGGGAGCCCAACCTGCAGGTGAGGTGTTCACATCTTCATGGGCTGTATGTCTAAGAACTACTAGCCTCTCACTGTTTCAGGAAGAAACACTGGATCGTTGCCATCACAGAAGCAGAGCATGGAATAGAGACCCTGAGAAATGAAAGGGAAGGGAGAGGGAAGGCAGAGGGAGGTTGAACAATGGGTCGGGAGGAGAACGTTCTAGTCTTCTATACCAAGCAAGGTGATTATAGCTTATAATAGTTCACTATGAACTGTCTAAAAAATCTGTAAGAGAAGGGGTGGAACATTCTCCACACAAAGAAATGTTACATGTATAGGGAACACAAATTGCCAAATGTCCTGAGCATTTCAGTACATGTTTTATACATATATTGAATTATTACAATGTACTCCATAAATATGTATGATATTTACATATCTATTGAAAATTTGAAAAATTTCAGCCTTTTAAAATACACCAACTATTTTCCTAAACAAATGCGAAAACTCTATGTACAAATTTACCAGATCCTTACCCAATTTTGGGGGAAAAATCACTCATCTTCCCACACCCTTTGGCTTTCTGTCTCACTTAGTATGGGGAGAGCTGAGAACGTTTGCAAAGAACATAGTCCAGATAACAAGAAGAAGTGAACCAATTCTTGAAAGATGCAGTTTACCGAAACTCATGGAACGAGAACTAGGTCACTTAATGACCCTACATCTGTTAAGGCATCTATTAAGGAAATGAATCAGAATTACCTCCCACACAAGAAAGCAGCAGGTCTATGTGGGTGTAGAGTGAATTCTACTAAACATTTTAGGGGAAAATATTTCATTCTCTACCATGTTCAATAGAAAGCAGAAGCAGAGGAGCCACTCCCCAAATCATTTTTTGAAGTCAGAATTACTCTGATATCAAAACCACAAAATGACATTTAAAAGAACAAAATCCAACTTACCAGAGAGAAAACCTACGAAATAGTATTTACCATGGTCACCTGTGGAAAAACACATAAGAAAATATTAACTAATCATATCTAACAATGTATAAAAAAATTTTATTCAATGACCAAGTCAGATTCCTTCTAGGGATGCAGAGCTGGTTCAACATTTAAAACCACTTGGCTCTAAATATAGAAAAATATTTATAGGATATGTTTGAGAGAAGCTGCACAGCTCTAAAAAAGATTAAACCCCCTAATGGAAAGTTTTCTTAAATATGGATTGGAACACTGAAAATTTTCAAACTGTAAGTCCTCATCTGAATGTTCTGTGCATTCTTCCCAATCCCAATCAAAATCCCACATTGTACTTTATTGATGAACTTGTTCTGTGGTTTATTTGGTAAAGCAAATGACTCAGATTAGTTTTTTCAAAGATCAGAACAGTTGGATTGACACTATGTTGTCTGCAGGACTATATTAAATACACAGTAATCACAACAGTGTGAAATCAACAGACAACATTATAAGTATACCAATGGGACAGAATATGGAAACAGAAACAGACCCATACAAATGCCATCAAGTGGTTTGACCGAGGAGGCGAGGCAATTCAATGGAGATAGGATAGTAGTTCAAGAAATGGTTCTAGAGCTTGATAGAGCATACATGAAAAAGAATCTAGACACAGAACTTATCCCCAAAGCAAGAGTAAACTCAAAATCATTGACAAGGGTCAATATGAAATGCAAAACTGTATAAAACACAAAAGATAACAGAGAACAGTTCAGGTGACCTTGGACTTCACAATGGCCTTTTGGATAAAATGCAAAAAGCCCAGTAAACTAAAGGAAGAATTGATAAATCAGATCAGTAAAACCAAAACTTCCTCTCTGAGAAATACATTGTTAGAAAAATGAAATTCAGTTCACAGATGGGAGCTAATCTCTGCAAAACAGATATCTGATAAAATACTTCAGTTCAAAATATACAAATAACTCTTAAAAGACAGTGATAAGAAGACAGATGACCCTATTGGAAAACCTGGCAAAGATCTGAGTGGAGACATCACCAAAGAAGACATCCAAATGGTAAATAAGCACATGAGGACGTCCTCAAGGTCATCTGTCCTTAGAGAATTGCCAAATAAATAATGAGATTCCATGGCACACCTATTAGTATAGTTAAAATTCAAATAAATGGAAACAATAAATGATGGCAATGATTTGGAGCAATAGGAACCTCTGTTCATTGCTGATGGGAATGAAAAATATTATGACCAATTCAGAACACAGTTTGGTAATTTCTTACAAAACTAAATGGACTGTTACCATATGATCCAGCAGTTGCACTTCTTAGGTGTCACCCAAATCAGTGGAAAACTTACATCCACACAAACAAGAACAACAAAAACAAGAACAACAAAGAGCCATTTACACATAAATATTTATTATGGTTTATGTATATTTGCCAAAACTTGGAAGCAACCAAGGTGTCCTTTATAGGTAAACCAAACTGTGGCGCATCCACACAATGGAAAATTAATGATTGAGCAATGGAAAAAAGAGAGCTTTCAGGTCTCAGGAAGAATCAAAGAACCTTAAGTGTTCACCACTAAGTGAAAAATCCAACCTCAATGGAATGCATGCTGCATGACTCCAACTGTATGACCCAACTGTATGTCGCTTGGTGGTAGAACTGAGCACATAGGAGACCTTGGGTTTGACCTCCAAGACCAAAAAAACCAACACAATAAAAAACCTAACTCTGGGACATTCAAGACAACAGAGTCCTGTGCAGATGGCAAAAAACAAAACAAAACCCAAAAATGAGTTGATTAGACTCGGGGGAGGCATGGGACATGAGTAGGTGGAAGTGAGAAGATCTTTAGGATAGTCATGGTTTTGTAACAGACTGAAGATCCAGGCTGCCTCCTTGTGTAGTGCGGACCCCAGGTGTCAATCAGGCCAGGTGTTGCATGGACACCTTATTCAGCTGGATACAAAGGTGTCTGTGAAGTGAAACACATTTCTATCTCCATTTGCTATTATGAGTTCTGGCCTGGGTGGTATAAGTTAACTTTCCGAGTATATCGAGCCCAGGTCCCCTTTCTCTGAAATCTGTTTTCATGCCTACAGTGAAATACACACACACATAGACACACACACACCCCACATACAACGTAGCCTCCTGGGGCCATGTTGGTGCCAGTCTCAGTTTGGTACCCCCAGCCACACTAGTAGAGAAGCATGGATAGTAGGCAAGCTGTTATCACCAGACAGTCTTTCCTTTAAAGAATTATGCAGAAAAAGATAGTGTGAATGGAACCCAGAAATTCTAGTTCATGAATCTCTCATATATATGTAACCTGAGGCTCCATCTGTTGTGGCCATTTTCTTCCAATGAGAGAGAGAGAGAGAGAGAGAGAGAGAGAGAGAGAGAGAGAGAGAGAGAGAGAGAGAGAGATATTAATTTGGAAGAGGAAGGTCTAATAAGCTCAGTAATTCCCCCAAAGACTGTAAAGATCAAAAGCTTCCTTCTTTCTGGGAAGCATCCCCACTACATCACAGTCCCTTGGTGGCCAAAGGAATAAACTAGTGAAAATAGATCCATGCAAAAGACAAAAATAATGATATCTTTTGATAAAATCAGAACTTTTGCAGATTGAATATTAAAGAGAAAGAAATAAACAAAGGGAATAAGCAAAGAATTTAGAACAATTTAGTAACAAAAATAACACAATTTGGTTATTTGGTAGAGAAAACTTAAGACTGATATTTCCTGAGCTTATTTTATATTTATTTGAATGACTGGCTTTTACACAATCCAATAGCAGAGAAGCAGGTCTGCGTTTCATTTTTTCTTGAGTTTCACATTATTTCTATGTCATTATAGAATCTTTTATTCATGTATGTTAATCATACAGAATAGTGATGTTCATGGTGGTATATTTGTATGCACATTAACATATAATTTGTTACTGCTCTGTATGGCATATTTTCTTTCTTTTATTGGAGGGTAGGGAGGGGTGGGGTTGACATCATTTTGACAACTCCAGTGGGTTTTTCTTCAAACCTGGCTCTGGTCATCTTCGAACATGCAGTGACCTCTCCAGACCATTTTCTTTAACATTCTGCACACACCATGAGGATTATGTCCTTTTACAATGGATGGCAGTTTTCATGAGATTTATCCCTGAAGACAAGCACCATACACACACTTATCTCATTGTTTTCTGTATTCACATTAATACCATCCACAGGATATCCACACAGGTATCCACAGGAGCAGGGACTTCACCTGCTCTGTTGGTCCTTCCATTCTCATGGTATTATGTAATACATGTGCACTATGTAGAAAAGATATGGAAAGAAACTTAGCAATCAAAAGGATAGCAAGAAAATAAAGCCAGTTTAAAACAATGCTTTTGATATCCAATGGCAGATGAATAAATATAGAAAATGTGGTATATATTCACATAATGGAATGCCACATTCCTGACTGTTTTCATTTACAACATGAATGACACTGGAGCAAGTTATGCTAAGAGAAATCTGGCAGGCACATTCTGTTAGATGCCTATCAGATAAGATAAACATGATCTCAAACCATTTGCTGTGGGGATAGTTTGTTATGCAGCAATAGCTCACTGATAGAGTGATCAATGCAAACAGATGAGAGATCATTCAGAAAAATCCCTTTTTTCTTATTTTATGCATTTCTTCTGATGTTTGAAACAGCATTCATGAAGACCTGGGTTTTCCTGTTTATTTCAAATAACTCTATTATAAAACAGAATACCATTGATTTATCCTCCTAAGCAGTGGAAGAATATTTATTTTTTAAAAATTCATTTACTTTTTATTAATGCCTTATAATTATAGATAGAGAAGTTCTCTATGCCATATTTGCACATGCATGTAACATAATTTGATGAATCTCATTCCCCAATAACTTCCATTCCCTCCCAGAGCAGGTTCTTTTTTCCAGAAGTAACCTGCAGGCATAAAGTGCAAGTCTCCATCCCAGAGGCATATTTCCTGCAGCCTTTCCAGCAAACTCTAACAGACCAACCATCAGAGTGGTGTGTGCAGCTGTATAGCTGGACCTGGCACCAGGGATGCACCTGAATCTGATATTAACTTAAGATATACCAGGTAGATTCTGGTTCAGATGAAGTCATTGTCTAATCATATATATGCCCCTCTTTTTGACCCAAGCTGCAGGGATCCACAGGGTCTCGCTGTGGCTCAGGACCATGCTTCTGTCAGTCAGTCCCCAGTAAACTTCACTCTGCACTCTGGGTCTGTCTGCCTCTTTCTTAAGTCTCCCAGCAGGATATGGCTTGTTCTCATACACCAGGGCCAGTTGTTGTAGAACAATGAACCTCATCAAAAGTAAGTCTTCCAGAGTAATTCAAAGTATGGTTGGACGTTTGGCTTCACACTGTTTTAGGTCATATCTGACTCTAAGTCAATCAAGACATTGAAATTTGTCTTTGTGTCCATTACACTTCATATATATACATATATTAGATACATCATTTTTACCTTACTACCCTATGCAGGGTAAATAAGGTGCACCAAGTACCACGCTGAAGAAGAACCAAGACTGTAATGAGGAGAATCAACTCCGAGGACAGCTGGAAAACACGGTAGCAATTTAAGGTCTATGCTACCAGAGAGAGAAGTTAGAGATGGAGCAAGGAATCAAGAACACAAAGGTCAAAACCTGCCTTTCAGATCGTCTCCTATTATAAAGTTATGCAGATGACCTCAGCTGCCTAGTGTAGCTCACACCACGTTAGTACAACTAATCTTCAGGTCAGACAGTGGGAACCACAAAATATTTCCCAAAATTTGTACACGTTTGAGAAAGTAGAAACATGACCAAAGGTGGGGGGGGGAACATTGAGTACCAGAAAGAGCAGAAATATTAATAAAGGAAGTTTTTAAAATTATATAAAGTCATTGAAGCCAAAGAAGATGAAATTCAAGAAAAATAAAGTTGTATTCCCCTGACCTGTCCATGGAACTGCAATTACTAGCTCGAGGATGAGAGTCCAGCAGTCAGGGAGGCTTCTGAAAATACAGCCTCTGCAGTTTCCCTCACAGGTATCTTTTAAGAGCGCTCTTGATGTCCTTATTCCTCAGACTGTAGACGAAGGGGTTCATCATGGGGGTGACCACGCTGTACCTCACTGAGGCTGTGGCACTGGAGTGTGCATTCTGGGTCACAGCAGAACTGAGGTACACTCCCAGGAGTGTGCAATAAAATAAGGAGACCACGGAGATGTGAGACGCACAGGTGGAGAAGGCTTGTTCCTGCCCTGAGCTGATGAGTTTTTACGGATGGAGGACATTATCTTAGAGTAAGAGTAAAGAATACCAGCAAGGGATCCACCACCCAGCAGTCCAGAGACAAAATATAGCACCATATTATTTATGAAAGTGTCAGAACAGGCAAGGTGGACCAACTGATTAGGTTCAGAGAAAAAGTGGGGGATTTCCAAGTCTGTGCAGAAGGACAGCCGCAACACCATTAAGCTTTGTAGTAAAGAATTGAGGGAACTAATGGCCCAGGATGCCAGCACCAGTAACACACAGAACTGGGGCTACATGATGACCATGTAATACAGGGCGTGACAGATGGCCACAAAGCGGTCATAGGCCATCACAGTCAGAAAGAAGTTGTCCAATCCTACAAGTAATGTAAAATAATAAATCTGTATGATGCAGCCTTCATAGGCAATGGTCTTGCTCTGTGTCTGGATGTTCACCAGCATCTTTAGAATGGTGGTGGAGGTGAAGCAGATGTCCACAAAGGACAGGTTGGACAGGAAGAAGTACATGGGCGTGTGCAGGTGGGAGTCTGAGATGGTGGCCAGGATGATGAGCAGGTTCCCCAGCACAGTGACCAGGTACATGGAGAGAAAAGCCCAAAGATGAGGGGCTGCAGTTCTGGATCTTCTGAAAGTCCAAGAAGGAAAAGTTCCAAAATTTGTGTGTCATTTTGTGGTTCCATGTGCTGTATGTGAATACCAGGAAAGAGAAAAATAACACAGCTCATTTTGGTCTCAGATCCTTTTTGAACATCTTCTGTGCCATCTCTGATTGGGAACTCCTATTTTCTCTGCCCTCTTCTCAATATACTGCACTTTCTACAGTTTTCATGAACAATCCTTTCATGGATTTTAATTGAGGAATTTAAATTGAGTTAAAACCATGTTCCTGGTATTGTTTAGACAGTGGCCCCTTCAATATAAATGCTCCTACAATCAAATCCTGAAGATGGAGTATTAGTAGATTGGTTAGTTCAAATAACACAGCTCAAATAAGATTCTTAAAGTATATGCCACAATTAAAGGGCACAAGATTGGAGAGAGAGATGTAAACATTACCGAATGTGTACATGGTTTGCAACAGCTCATGGAATTCCATAAACATGTATGAGTTAAAATCAAACAAACAAAAATCAGCATTCCTATAACATATACAGTGTCCCTGCTGTGAATCAAACATGGACAGGTGAAAGGAGAGGAGGTGGAGGTGCTACATCTATAGGGGTGAAGGAAAGACAGGCAAGATGCTGGCATTTGAAGAGATGTGGAGGAGGAGGGTTCCCCTGAGGCTGTCTGCAGAAGCCTTGGCTGTCTGCAGGATTCCACCAGGAGGTGAGAACCCTGCACTGGCCCTAGGGTAGGGTCTGATGCAGACACCCAAGATCCAAATGGAGCCCTAGAGGCAGCCAGAAGTGTATGTGGGAAGTGGAGAGCTTGGGTCTGAATGTTGAGGGAAGAGCTGAACAGCAGAGGTGTTCAGTTTCTCAAGAGACAGGGGGTCTTTGGACCCCTGCAGTGTGTCCCTTTGGCTTTGTTTTAAGGAGCTTTGTTGAGGTGTAGTTGATAAATGAAGAAATGCATGTGTCTAGTGTGTGAGGATGGATATATTTAGACAGAGCAAACCCTGTGGTCCCATCACCACCTTCCATGTTCCAGACACAACCAGTGATTCCCAGAGTCTCCTTGTGTCCCTTCTGGTTTTTATTTCATTTTCCTTGACCTAAGAACACTTAACATAAGACCTACCTAACAGCAATTTTGTACACGCACAGTGGCCTATGGTTAGCATTTGGAAGTTTGTCATGGAGCAAGTTTCTAGAAACCCATCACCTTATGTAAGTCTAACTATCCCATTAAAACAACTCATCTTTCCCTCCTCCACTACCCCATCACCCCTCTTGTATTCTGGCATCCATGAGTTTGAGTATTTTAGGTATTTAAGTGCAATCGTGCATTAGTTTGATTACAAAAGCATTTGGAAAATCAAATTGAATCCCTCCTGATTTCTCTCTGTGGGTTAGGATGTCATGTGTCTGTATTGTGAGAGTCACAATTTGGCCAGAGAAGGGCTCTGTAAGAAAAGGTCCTGGTGTGAATATACATTGTGTACAACCATAGAAATGAAAAGTTTTACTCCATTTGTGTACAATGAATCAAAATGTGTCTGTAATAATACAAAAATATTTTAATAAAATGGATAAAAAGAAAAGGTCCTTCCAGGTCAATGTTCCTGATTAGCACAAATTCAAAAATGCCCAACAAAGTACTATAAACAACTGATTCAACAGCATGTTAGAAACATTATTCCCGCCACAACCACCACCTCTCTGAGATGTATTTAGAATTTTTCTTTTTTAGTGTCTTGTATTGAATTCACTGTGGTGTATTCATATATGTACATATGGAAGTTTGGGAGAGGGAAGATGGAAGTGCTGGGACTAATCAGAGCAAACTAAACTCCATGATCTTGTGAGTATGTTAAAATACAACCTAATGTTGTATATAGCAAAAAGGAATCCATAAAAATAAGAAATAAAAAAAGAAGTGTTATGCCTATTTTCAAATGTAGGAGCTCAAAAACAGCCGCTCCGAGGACTGCTTACTCTGCAGCAATCTGTAGGCTCCTGCTCCCAAGGTGTTACAGCACAGATACACTTATTTAACAGTTGTCTGTGGTGTATGGTGGCACAATATAAAAACCAAATGAGCAGAGATCTTACATGCATTGTTCATTTTGTGTTTTCATAAATTGGGTATTTATATAGAAAAATAACATGCAAGAATTTAAGAGTTTGTACAATATACAGAGTGATCAGGTTTATAAAATGCACTCAAAATAACTGCATGAAATGAATTTCAATGAGAACCTAAAATAAATTCTCAAGAAAATAGCAATCATTTAATCACATCAACCTGGGTCTCTATGTCAAGATTTAATTGACAAAGAAAAATGAAATAATAACAACAGATATTTTTAGGAGCAAGGAAGAAACAATCTAAGGTTATAAGATGACATAAAATGTGCTTCAGACATGGAATACAGTAGCAACAGTAATGAAATTCATAAAAGTGATTAAAGTATTCTTACCTTCCATGTGAGCTTGATACATTATATGCATGATATTTCTCATTCCTCCCAGGAACCCCAAGAAACCAATTTTTATGCCTATTGTGAAATTAGGGGATTCCCCCAAATACACTGACATGTGTATGGATAAAGATATGCTTAAAATTGATGTGGGCACTATTTTGTTAAATGCAAAAGAATGTGTTCTATGAGGGCTGGTTTGTAGCTCAGTTGTAGAGCACTTGCCTAGCACGTGTGAGGCACTGGGTTTGATTCTCAGCACTGCATATACATAAATAAAATAAAGGTCTATTGACCACTAAAAATTATTTTTAAAAAGTATGTGTTCCACAAGATGGTAGGAGATGATTGCTCTTTATAAAAAGAGAACCAATCAAAATTGGCAAAACTGCCATAATAAGAAAAAGCAGACATGAAAGAATACAGCAACAGGTGTAAAAGGCAATTTATGGATATAAGGATGCACTCTCTGAACTTACAGCTGAGGGGATGATGAGGATTCAAGGATTCTTACAAAATCCATGAAGTCTCTCATGTCCCACTTCCAAAACACGTCTGTACATGTACAAGAGACCTAGATGGCACAGAAACCTTAGTGGAGCAGACTTCCAGTTCTTCCTTTGAGATTCAAAAGGTAAAAACACAACCCATGAAAACAAAGAGCTGGCACAAACAATTTGGAATTGCAAAGAGAGGGGAAAAGCTAACAAATTTCAAAATTGATTCAGCAACAACAGTAGTAAAATATTTCAGTGTGTAGCCCTTAGTTTTCTCTTTACCTGATAAATAAACTGTATTTGTTTTTCATGTGAAGTCCCTGCAGGAGAGAAGGGATTGTGAAATGTTTGTCTCATGAACTGTTACTGCAATGAAGGATTCCTGGGCAGAGCATTACTCTGATCTTTGTAATGAATAGAAAAACAGGCTCAAGAAGACTCCATGATCAAAAGTAAGGAGGAAAAGACCCCAGCTTCATGCATGTCCCTCCAGCCTAACGCACAATTTTGTTTCTCCTTCATTGAGAACCTCCTTGGATATGGTCCAATTTTGTAGGAAACACTGTATGCCACCTCCTTATTCAGTCCAATCCAGCTGCACCTCCACTCCTGTCAGCAATGATCTACACACTGCAGAGTCTGAGATAAACACACATTGAAACACATTCAATAAATTGCAAATTAGTTAGTCAAAGATGCAGACAGATATGGTGACTTTCAGTTCTGGGCTGGCTTGGTGCTCTGGGGACCGCAAGTAATATTTGTCAACTTCCACTCTTGCTGAACCTTTCATACAATACCTACTGGGCTCTCAGACTCACCTGGATGGGGTCTCTGAGAAGAATCTCCCAGTAGAAGACTGGATTCCTCACAGGTTGACTGATGATGGAGAATGGAACTCTGTTCCCCGATATGCTGGTCTGAAGGAGTGAAGCGCTGGTTCCTATCCTAACTCAGAACTCAGAAGAAATGACCAGGTCCTGTTCAATTCAAGATTGTATCCTCTGAGTGACATCAGAGGGTCTATTATATCTACCCACGTCTGCTCATTCGGTACATTTCCTCCACTACCTCAGTCCCTGAGCACCTGATTTCCCTGTGGGACACTGGTCAGAGCAGAAGGAACTTCTTCCTGTTCTTTCTATTTTTCCCAAAAGATCTCATTAGAAATTCAATCTCTCTTGTTCCTTCTCCATGAAATCTCTTGCATTCTAGAAGTCTAACCTCCCTAGCACTTTTGACACATTCTTATTCATAATCTCCTCCAAAGTCAGAGGCACCTGACTCTTAGTCTTTGGAAACCCAAAGTACTGGCTTGTAGAGAGGACACATCTCCTGATGTCTTCAGAAGATGGCTAATCCCCCTTCATCAAGGGAGAAGACTGTATTCATTTGTATAAAACCATCAGAAGTTACCATAACCCTGGCTTCCTCAGGATTTTTACAGAATATGTAAGAATGCTCATGCTTGGAACACAAGTTCACAATTGTCCTTAATGAAACATTTGATAATGATAAAGGATATACTTAGATATAGGTTGTTCTGTTATACAGCACTGGGGCTGGGGTCCAGCAACAGTCAAGTGAAGGCTTTCTGAAGTCTTCTCCATCCTGAGCACCTCCACCCACCTCAGTTCTGATCTTAGGTGGTGAGATGTGGACTCCCCTGGCTCAGCTTCTACCTGAACAAGTTCACACTTGCCCTTATCTATGTCCTTCATGAAAGGAAATCAAGCTCACAGTCCTTGGCTCCTCATACAGAAACTTGATACATTTCCCCTTCTCCATGGAGCTACTGAGTGAACTAAGTTGTAGGTTAAAGCTCACTGGACATGACCTGCCCAGAGCAGATGCTCCACAGACGGCAGCCGTGCGACCACCAGCTTGCTCCTCATTGGCTCAGGTCACTGTGACATCACAAGGGTTTCCTGGCACAGGAAGTGAGTCCAGCATTGACCTGCTCCTGGGATTCGGGGAGTGGTGTGGAGGGGATGTTGTTCCAGAACACAGATGGGCAGCTCTGAGCCTGAGTCCACCACCCTATGCTGTGTTGGATTCATGGGCACCATCTCTGACCCCCTAATGTGGGCTCCAAGTCGGCACAGTGAGGGTTTTGGACTCTTTTCATCTGTTTTAGTATGGTCAGCTCTTGAGAATGTCTCTAAAGATGATGTTTCTTGGTTCATCAAATGATTCATTATTTTCTCCTGTGAGGGTGTGGATGCCTGGGAGCTGGGGTGCTGTTTCCTGCTCAGTTTTATAACATATGTTGCTAGCCCAGGAAAAGATAAACATCCAGAATGCAAAGTAGGATTCCTACTGAGAATCTATTACCCTCACATCATCTTAGTGTCAAAAACTGGTAAGTAGGGACAGTTTGGAGTACTTGATTTTGAACTCTAAGAGAATTCATCATCCAAATTGTGACCTACAGAAAGGAAAGGTAATTTTTAAAAAGAGAAAAGTTGGACTTCATTAAAATTGTGTAAGATTGCTGGTGTGGTGGTGCCCAGCTGTAATCCTAGTAGCTGAGGAGGCTGAGGCAGGAGGCTCACAGATTCAAAGCCAGCCTCTGCAACTTGATGAGGCCCAAAGCAAGTGAGCTATTGGAAACCATGTATATATTATGTTTTTGTTTGAGGAAGCATAAGGCAGGGAGGCTACTTTTCTGGGAACTCCTGGATGAAATTCCCCAGTTTGAGAAAGCCCAGATCATGCTGGGGCCCTGCCTTAGCTCGCTAGTCACAGGTTCAACACAGCTGCCCAGTATTGGGCATAAACTGCCAACCCCAAAACAGGCTGTTTCCCCCACTCTTACCCTGTTTTCCTAAAGAAGCTCCTTACTGCTTCCCTGTGGTGTGTTCATTATAAATAGAGCATGTGTGGGGTTTTCTCTTTGTTAGGATCAGACCCATGGGGTCTCTCCATTCCCATCAATGCGCCTTGCTTATGAATATATGATTCTTGTCTTTGTCTTTATTTTTTAATATTACTTTTCTGGCTTTTATTTCTAGTCGACCCTCACCTCCAATGGTCACCCACTCCCTCCCCACCTAGGACACAGGCATAATCCTGTTTGAAAAAAAAATGTGCTCAGGGATGTGGTTCAGGGATTAAGTCAGTCACCCTGGGTTTTATCTCTGGTACCAAAGCATTTTATAAAAATTGCTTATCAAAGGATAGAATGAATAAGTGTAAAGGGAAGGTACTGATTAGAAACAAACACGTGAACATCCAACAAAGAATTTAATTTGTCCTACAAATTTAAAGAGAAAGATTCAAAATGCTCTTGATTGAAGACACCCTTTGTTACAGAATATTTATAAATTGTCAATAAGCACAATAGGCAAAGCAGCTATATTTGAGTCCAGCCAGGGAGACTCAGTGTCCAAACTATGAAGCACCCTGTTCCATCACCCTTGGTGATGCTTGTCCAGGCACAGGGTCAGTAGTACTGTCACCATGAGGTCAGCAGCCTGCACAGACGTGCTCTCAGGACTCTCACGACCCTGTTCCTCAGGTTCTAGATGAAGGGGTTCACCATGGCAGTGACCAGGGCATACAGGATTGGGCAAACACCCCTGTCCAGGAGTCATGTGTCCATGTGGAGCTGAGCTGGACCCCCAGGCAGGTTCCATAGAACAGGGGTAAACCAAGAGGTGGAACCACGGGTGGAAAAGTCTTTATACTTCCCTCCTGCTGTTGAGACTGCCATGCACAAAAGACACAATTTAGAATAAGAGAGGGAAAAAGCCCACACTGCCTGTAACCATGTCCACCATGACCTATTGATAAAGGTATCAGAGCAGCAAAGCTTGAGGACCTCAGGGGTTCACAGACATAGTGTGGGATTTCCACCTCTGTGCAGAAAGAAGCCTCACTGCCCTTCAGCTCTCAGGATGGGCTCTTAGCATGCTGATGACCAGGTCAGGAGGAGTAACTGGGCACACAGCCTGCGGCTCATGAGGATGGTGTAGTATAGGGTCAGCAGATGGTCACAAAGCAGTCACAGGCCATCACAGTAGTAAATCGTCCAAGTGTCCAAAATCTGTGAAAAAGCATATCTGGGTGCTGCAGCCTGCATAGGTAATGGCCTTCCTCTGTGTCTGGATGTCCACCAGCATCTATGGGATGGTAGTGGAGATGAAGCAGGTGTCAGAAAAGGACAGGTTGGAGAGGAAGAAGGACATGGGGTATGCAGTTGGGAGGCTGAGATGGTGGCCAGGACAATGAGTAGTTCCCCAAAGATGGTCACCAGGTACAAGGACAGGAACAGCCCAGGGAGAACTGACTGAATCCCTGGCACCTCAGGAAGACCTTTGAGGAAAAATACTGGAATGACTGTGGTTTTCTGGTTCCATGTAAAGTAAACATCTGCAGGAGAAGCAGCAGCTAGAGGAAGTGAGCAGTCCACAGCCATCAGGATCCTGGCTGCCTGGAGCTTGAACCCAGTGCTCTGAGGAGAGGAAGCATTGGCTTGGTGGTGCCTTCTCTACTGTTGATTGGACTGGGGCTTCTCAGTGCCACCAAATTACCCTTTGTTACCATCACTAACTGGGAAAACCCAGACACGACATCTAATTTTTACCAAAGCTGACTTCATCTATTCAACTACCCTGACACCTGCTCAACCAGCCTTTGTCGTCTGAGATGTCCCCTGAATTCCTCTGTTACTTTACTTTTAATACCCTAATAGCAATAATGATATTAATGAAAAATAAAGTCATGGATGTATGTAATTTCCATAACTGTTGGTAATCTCATATTTCATATAGCTGGTTAAGTTTTAGTTAAAAGTATAATGCAATGATTCATCAAGGAAAAAATCACATAGCAAGAAAATAGCTCTCCCATGAAAGAAACACCAAATTAGTAATTTTGAAGTCTCACCTATTTGCAATCTCTAAAAATTATTTGGAATTATATGAAATTGGTTTTTTGAATCTATTTTAATCCTATGTCCAAAAGTAAACAGGCTTCTACAATAATAGCAGCATAAGAAAATTAATCCATTGGCTTCATTAATTCATGCAAATGGAAAAAAAACTGGAACAAAGTAGCTCTAAAACACTTAGCAAGTTGTCAAGCATACTAAATATGGTGATGTGGTAGCTTGCAACACAAGAAGGCAATGCACATTTTCTGGTATTGTTATTTTATTATGATGTTATAATAAATAGGAAGAAGTAATTATCAAGATATAGGAAGGTCATCTTACAGATGGAAAAGACACTATAAGAAAACAGTTGGGAGAAAGTCATAAATAGAAACATCTTTCTTATATTTTTATTTGTTCTTTTTAGTTATATAAGGCAGTGGGATCTATTTTGATATATTTATACAAGCATGGATTATATCATGTTTCTTGGACATTACAAAATTGATTGCTTGGTCATCAGCTAATATCTGCCCTCACATGAAACTCATATGGAAGATAATGTACCTACCACTGTCTCTACCCAACACTGTTCTTATATTTCACACCAAGGTTACTTTGGAAGCTTAAGCAATCTCCAATTTGATTCACAACTTAAGTAAGAGAAAATTGATCAGATTTTCAGGTTATAAAATTAACAATCTAAAATCTATTGGAAAACAATTACAAATAAGTATTAATTTTGATGAAGCTACATAATAATATTTAAAAACTGGTGCAGAGGCACCTGTCTAATACCAGCTACTTAGGAGACTGACACAGGAAGATAATTAGTTTGAGGTCATCCTGGGCATCCTTGGCAAGACCCTGTCTCAAAAGCAAAAGGACTGGGGATGTAGCTCAGTGGAAGGACATTTGTCTAGTATGCCAGAGTAATGCAAAAATTCCATATTATGTCATTCTTATTCCTTGTTTCCAGCGATAGACATATCATAGGAAAAATGTCAATCAATATATTATGTAACATTCACTGACCAGGGTTTGGCCTATTGAAGTTGATCAGGAAATGATATGAATATTAAATCATATTTATAGACACTTCCAAGTTGCAGGAACTATGCCAATTTGTTCTTCTGAACGACCTCATTTCATCTCCCTGGAAACATTGGGGAGAGCTGTCATTCATGCATATTTGCAGAAACAACTGTCAGCTTAAATGCTAATAGAATGTTTGAATTAATGTCCTATGATTTTGGTTTGAGATAAGTTCCTTCTATCCTTTTTTTCTCTACTCTTTTGAACATGAGTGAATACTGGATCTTATTAAAGGCCTTTCCTGCATCTATTGAGATGATCATATGATATTTGTCCTTAATTCTGTCAAATGTCTATTGAGCACCAGTGTACAGGAATATAGTCCCTGTACTCATGGTGTTTCTACCCTTTTATGTGCTGAATATTTCTGTGTCCTCTAAATTTTTATGTTGAGATCCTATCTCCCTGTGGACCCAGTTGAGCAGATCATTTATCCAGGTGGAGTCTCACTTGTATGAATGTAGAATGAGGTTCCTAACAGTAGAGAAGACAAAGAAGGGACTTTTATCATCTTAGTAGAGTGACATGCATACCCAAGTCTACAGCAGCACGATTCACAGTAGCCAAACTATGGAATCAGCCTAGGTGTCCATCAATGGATAATTGGATAAAGAAAATGTGTTATATATGCACAATGGAATTTTATTCAGACATAGAAAATAAAACAAATTTACAACATTTGCAGAAAAATAGATGAAACTAGAGTTCATCATGCTAAGTGAAATAATTCAAACTCAGAAGGTCAAAGTATGTTTTCTCTCATATGCATAAGTTGGGAAAAAGGAAAGGAAACCTGTATCTCGTAAAAACCAAAGGCCAGTCAGGAGAAAGGGTGGACAGTGAGGAGGATTGGGGGAACTCTCAGGAATGATGTTGGTCAAATTGTATTGTTATATATTGTGTGCGCGCAAATATGTATCCTATCATTATGTACAACTATAATGCACCAATAAAATGTGAGGACAAGAATGGACTTTTATAACAAGAGAATTCTTAAAAGTCACTAATCTCAAGGAAATGTACACAAAAAGATCTCTGAATTGTTGACTGGTGAGTGGTTTATAAATGCAAGACTCAGTGGCAATTCTTAACTTCTGTTGTCAACATGATTTTTAAAATTTATGTTGTAAAAGCAGCATGAACCCAAGTGTTGTAGGGCTCATGGTTATATATCAAGGGACCATAGCTCCCTCATTAAGGAGAGGAATAGTAAATTTTCAGGAGATGCCAGGGTTTTGTCCCCAGTACAAGTCAAAGCTTTTGGGACCCAGGGGAACTGCTCCAGGCAGGATCATACATTTTAGATCTTGGTCAAAACTTTCAGTCAGCATTGGGATTTGTGTTAAGATCTGATCTTTGTGTTAAGGTTAGAAGGGTTCATGGAGGAGAATTAAAGACTCATTCCTGTGATATTAACCTGGTCCCTAGGGAACAGAGGATCATCAAGATCAAATCCCCTTTGGTGCAGAGCAAGGTCTCACTGGGAACCATGTCTCAGGCTTGGAATAAGAAGAGGGAAAGTGTCCAGTGAGCAGACACACAGGCCTGAAGCTACTCCCTGCTGGTGTCCTCTGTGAGCTCTGCATTGATTTGGATGGGCCTTGGCTGCACCCCAACATTGATTCAGTCTGTATCATCAAAGAGAGGAATTTGGACGTCACATTGAGACCTTCCATTCAGAAGACCCATCCGGGTAAATCTGAGGGCCAGGTGGGTGCTGCAGGAAAACTTTACAGACTCAAGAACAATTATATAAGTTCACCTGAGAGCCAATCCAGCCTCAACCAGAGCTGAGAGGTTGTGGTGATTATTTGTTGGTCTGCTTGATTAATTATTTGATGTGTTTATTTATCATGCCAAAAATAAAAAGGAAAGGATAAGGCAGAGAACACTGGCCTCAGCAGTGCATGGGTCATGCTGACCATGGAGTGACCTGGAATCTCGGCTGGAGTGGAAGTGAGAAGCTTGAGGCCTTTTCCAAATAAGAACTTGTCCAAGGACATTTACAATTAATTTGGTGGGAATCAGAATTACAGCATTGTCTGTGGAGGGATGGATGTAGAGGGGTGGAGGGCTGTTTTGTTTCTGAGATGGAGCTTTGATTGGGTTATTATTTTTAAATACCCATTTCTCCGTTGTTCTGAACATTTCAATAGTTGTTTTCCTACTTTATTATTTCTCTACTGACTTTTGGATTGAAAATTTATCCATTAAATATCTCAAATTTGAGCCAAGTATGGTGACTCATGTTCATAATCCCAGCCACTCAGGAGGCTGAGGCAGGAGGATGCCAAGATCAATGCCAGTGTCAGCAACTCGATGAAAATCTGTCTCAAAATAAAAAAAATAAAAATGACTGGGAATGTAGTTCAGTAGTAAAGTGCCCCTGGGTTCAATCTTAAGTATTCCACACAAAACTCATCTAATTTTATTCAGTGAAATATGTCTATGTTGTTACTTCTGGGGTTCTTGCCTTATTTAACATAATTTTCACCTGTGAACTTTATATGTAATTTTCCTGATTTCCTCTAAAGTGTATTTATAACTTGATACTGTGGTCTTCACTACCTCTGAATTTTTGTAAAGTATGTGAAGTAGGACACCAACTCAATTTTCCTAAAGATAGCCAGTGAATTTCATCCTTGTCAAGGTTTCTGTGTTCACGTGCACTGAGGCAGAATTTCTGATCCATCCACCAAATGAGCTTCTCTCTGTGCCACACATTCAAGGAGCATTCTGTGTTATGCCCCTTTATGCCCAGGTTTGTGCCAACTTAGTTATTAGCTCATCATGACGGCATAGAAGTGTTGATATTATGCATTTTCTTTTATTTAGTGCTTGATGCTGCGTTCAGTTTTGCTAGTGCATTTGTTTTGAGGTCACTCAGCTCAACCTGCTTCTACTTCCCCACTACTCTTTCTTGGGTCACTTCTCTCTGGTTTTATCCTATGGAATGGGCACACATTCACACACTGCTGTGAGACAGAAAGGTGAGTGAAGCAGGTGAAGTCTGCCCTCTTGGATCCTGTTCCATGATGACAAAGACAGCTGGTTCCTGGTAATAGCTGTGTATGTGCTGTGCTGTGTAGGGATGAGTCACAGGCAGGATTGTATTCAGTGTAAAAGGATGAGCATCATGGTGTGTGCAGGATTTTATAGAAAGTGCCTTGGCATCTTGGAAGAAGACCATAATCAGGACTAGAGTGTGCCCATTGGATTTGTTCAAAGAGTTCACAACAGGAAGCCCAGGAATAACCCAGAAAGTGAACCTCACCAGAAAATAGTGGGGTGGGCCTGCCTCTGCTGCTGTCCATAGAGTGACCAGTTGGTATTAATCTTTCTGTGTCCTGCTTATTTCACAGAATGAGAAATATCAATTGGTATTTAGTGTGGAAGCTAAAAAGTTGATTCAGAGAAGCAGGAAGTAGATGGTGGATACTAAGAAGTAATAATGGATAATTTTCAATTAACAGGTACAACATTATAGTCACACCACAGGAAGAAAATTTGGTATCTACTGCACAGGTGGTGCCTACAGTTGGCAGTAATGTGCATTTTAGAATAAGTGGAAGGGAGGATTTTGATTATTCTCAGCATGACAAAATAATAAATGTTTGAGGTGATCGATAACCAATTACCCCAATTTGATTATATGGAATATATTCTTGCCGAGTAACTTCATATCATACCTTACAAGGTTGTGCAATCATTATTTGTTAGTCAACAATGCAATAAAACATTTAAAAAATCATTGAAATCAATATTGAATGTCACAGAAACAAGTTCTCTTCTAATATTTAAAATGCAAATTCCCATATTTTGTTGTTTTTTTGTAGCGTTTTGAATTTCTGCTGCATTATTCCCCTCACACTGTTTTTCTTACATGAATATTCTGCCTGTAAATGTCTTGGATCAAATAGTTTTTATTATTTCCTATGGCTTTTAGGAATTTGGTCTTGCTGTTTTGTGCATCCTTCTAGTCCACCAGGGGTGTGATTGTAGTTGGAGGCTGCCAGAAACAGGGAGTTTTTCTTCCATACAGTTTCTTGGGTACTGAGCTCATTGGAGTTTTCCCCCTCAAGTCCTTTAATTTCTCTCTATTTGAGCAGATTTCTCATATTCCTTTAACCACAGGGTATAAAATGGCTATGCCAAAATGATCGTGCAGGTTACCTGTATATGGGAGACGTTCAAACTGGAATTTCTGGGTACCACTCTTTTCTTGTCACCGTTTCCTTTTCTGAGTGTTTTTTATTGGTGCATTGTAGTTATGCATAGTTTCGGGGTCATTTGGTTCATTTTGACACAGTCACACAAGCATGGGATGTAATTTGCTCCATTCCAGTCCCCAGCACTTCCTGTTTCCTGTCCCCATTCCCCTGTCTCTATCCTACTGGTCTTCCTCTGTCAACTTATTGTTCTTTCTTATTTATTTATTTTGACTCTTTGTACACAAATGTGGTACAACTGTTGTTTCTCTGGTTGTACACTAAGTAGTTGGTGCTTTATGGATATACATAAAGGTGGAGCTGGGTACCAGCTTGTACCCACTTTGCAGAATGATGCATTGATGCAGACAGCTTGCCTGGTGTCCATTCCTTTGAATAGTGAGACTGGGTATGAGAGGCACAGACCCAGGAGAGCAGGACTTCTGGTGTGTTTTGGGCAGTGTGTGTTTGTGTGCATCTGCCTATAAAGGTGAGAGCAGGTTTCAGAAAAGGGGAACCTGGATTCAACAAATTCCAAAAGACACCTTGTACTACAGAGGTCAGGACTTCAGGCAGCAGATGGTAATAAACCAGGATTACATTTCAGTCCACACAGGCACCTCGTCAGCCAACGTCTTAAAAGGCCCTGCAGAAGACATGGACAGAGTCTCCTTGTGTCGTGAATCTTCAGCAAGAGTGAGGCTGCTTTGTTGTTCGTTCTTCTCTGATACCAGCTCATGTCATCCTCTCTTTGCTCTTGTGGACTTTGAACATCTGAAGCAGACACCTTCCTCAGGGCCTTTGCACTGGCCACTCCTCCAGTCAGCCACAGGCTTCTGCAGACAGTGGCTCCCACCCTGTGTTCCTGGAGGTCTCTGTCCAAATGTCACTTACTGGCCTGTCTGGCCTGGACACCCAGTATAAAATGAGACCCCCTCTCTACCTTCTCCATCACAGCTGCTTTCTTTCCTTCATAGTAATGTCACATTGCACTTGCCACACAATCATTTATTTACCTCCTTGTATTTGCTTGTGTTACTTCTCCATCATCAGGTGTTAGGAATACTTGCTTACTGATCCCTGATCCATGATGGCTTAGAGAGTCCTAGGAACATGGTCATCCCTGAATTAATTGCCTTTAATGCATGAAATAAATTCAAATTCTTGAATAGATAATCTACTGGGGAAAGGATGAGGGTGAGACTGGGATTCCAAGTCAGAGATGGAGAAGGATCCCCCAAAGGGAGCAGGGTCATACAGAAACACAGGAATTGTGTCTCTAGTGTGAAATGGAAATGAGAGCACGTGTGCAAGTTCATCTGAGAAATTATACCACCTTCTTTTCACTCTCATTTTAGTTACAACAACCACATGGGGACAGAGAAGGAGACATGGATTTTAGAATTCCTTCTTCTGGGAATTTCAGAGGAATCCAGAATGCAGCCCTCTTCTTTGGGCTTTTCCTCTCCATGTACCTGGTCACTGTGCTGGGGAACCTGCTCACCATCCTGGCCACCATCTCAGACTCCCACCTGCACACGCCCATGTACTTCTTCCTCTCCAACCTGTCCTTTGTGGACATCTGCTTCACCTCCACCACCATCCCAAAGATGCTGGTGAACATCCAGACACAGAGCAAGGTCATAACATATGAGGGAGCATCCTGCAGATATATTTTTTTCATACATTTTGGAGTTTGGGACAATTTCCTTCTACCTGTGATGGCTTACGATCACTTTGTAGCTGTCTGTCACTCTCTGCACTACACAGTCCAGTTGTCATCAACCACCGACTCTGTGTGTTGCTGGTGCTGGCATCCTGGATAACAGTGCCCTGAATTCCATAAAGCAAAGCTTAATGGTGTTGCAGCTGTCCTTCTGCACAGACATGGAAATCCCTCACTTTTTCTGTGAACTTAACCAGGTGGTCCAACTTGCCTGTTCTGACAACTTCCTTAATGACATGGTGATATTTATTGTATCTGTGTTGCTGGGAGGTGGCCCCCTTGCTGGCATTCTTTACTTCTACTACAAGATAGTGTCCTCCATCCATAAAATCTCATCAACTCAGGGCAAGTACAAAGCCTTCTCCACCTCTGTGTGTCACCTCTCCGTGGTCTCCTTATTTTAGTGCACAGGCCTAGGTGTGTACATTAATTCTGATGCAACCCATGGGCCACACTCCAGTACCCTTTGTCACCCCATGCTGAAACCCTTCATCTACAGTCTGAGGAATAAGGATGTAAAGAGAGCCCTGAGAAGGCTCTTTGGTGGGTAAACTGTAGCAGGTTCAGAAGTCCATGCCCCTGACTGCAGGCAGCAAGCCTCAGGGCCAGAGTTGGGATTCTGATCAGATCGGGCATGTGAAGCTTCCTCCTCCTCTTGATTTCCTGCAGATTCCCTCCTCTGAGTTCAGCCCCTCTCTACCATTAACAACCCACTTCATTCAGTCTCTTGCTTTCTATGATGCTCAGCAGCTGTTCACTTTGTCTGATTTTCTAAATTCTTCCAAACGTTGAACAAGAAACCTTTGGAAATTCCCACTGATGTCATGGGAGAGAAATAATTTCTTACAAATCATTTCTTTCCTCTTGAAATACATCATATCAATGAAATGCTTCTTTGGTTTAACTGAAAAAATATTCCTGAGTTTGGCTATGTGTATGAAGAAACACAGCACTGGGTCCCTGAAGTGGATTTTGTAGTTTGTAGTAGATGGAAATGTGTTACTGAAGTGCTTCTTTGCTTTATCAATTCTGTATGTCAATGTTTTAACTGCTTTGCTTGGTAATTTAGACTTTAGTATCTGATGTTGATTGTGATAGGTTACTGAGGTTAGAAAATTAATTTTAAAAATCTAAAGCCATCATATTCAAACATTTTTTGAAGTAGAATCCAGACATCCTTTGGAGATCATTATTCTGCCTACTACAAATTCTTTGTCACAGTGATATAGGATGTGTTTTGAGAGCCCTTGTATGGAATAATTGGCTGGACATGGTGGAGCACAATATTAAACCAAGAGCTTGGAGGCTTAAACTGGAGGATGGTCATTGTGAAGCCAGCCTTGCAAGTTAGGAAAACCCAGGTAAATAAATAAATAAATAAGTACATAGATAAATAAATAAATGAGTAAATAGATAAATGAATAAATAAATAAATGGTCAGGGCATGTAGCCCAGTGGTGGGTCACCTCTGGGGTCGATCTACAGTATTATGAAATGATAATAACCATAACAACAGCAGCACCAATAATACACAGAAATCATTACCTTCTTTAGAGTGAACACACAGTCTTTCAAAAATACACAAAAATAATAACATAAAAAGACCCTTTGGGGAGGAGAAGAGCTAAAACTACCTGCACCAGACTCTCACAGAATTTCACAGCCTTGCTCCTCAGAGAGAGGTCCACAGACCAGGACCTGCAGTACCAGGACCACCTTTATCAAATAAGAATGCAGAGTTTCTGAAAGCTTAGTTGATCTACGGTCTCAGCATTTGCATCTGTACTTGCCTTTTGGTGATTCTTCTGTATAATAAATGTGGTTTGGAATTGGATTTGATCACCTCTTCACTGTTGACCTTTAGGGCTAGGGTAATTATTTGTGCTGGGAGCTGTTGTGGGTTTGGTAGATGGCTAGTACCAATGTTCAGACATTGTTAAATATCCCCTGGGGGAAAATATATGTAGGTGAAAACCAAAGGCCCATATATATGAAGCGGAAGCATCCTGCCAGAAGTCAAATGAAGGTCTGATGGATCCTTACTGTATAGCATTTGTCAGCACATTTTCTGTTGTAGAGATGGGAGTCATATTAGTATCACTATGTAAAATTGACTTCATAGAATAGAAGTCAATAAAAATGAAGTTTCCCAGTTCCTCTCAGGTATTAGGCTCAGGTTATGATGCATGAGGTGAACCAATCACATATTCTAATAAATATTTTTAAGTTAATGATGGAATGTGAGGTCTTAACTGGTCTTAAAACTATAACTTAAAACTACAGCTTGAGAAAGGACCACGTTGGCAAAAATTGTAATGCCCAAGACTTAGACAAAGGGAACACAGTGCTCACCCTTTTTAAAGAGGTGTGACTCTTTTCTGAGGTATTGGTGCTTTTTGCCCAGCACAGGTTCATGCCTAGAGACACGTGAGCTCCACTGAAGATGAGCTCATCAGTGTCAGACATAGAAAGCACTTTTGGCCAAATGGGGAAGATATGCCAGAAGGCTGGATGCCTGGAAGGCAGGTGGATCCATGGTGGAATAATAAAAACTAGGTTTACTTGGTTATAATCATGTCTCTTGTGAACGGAGAATCAGCAGGAAGAATCTTCTGTCTTTCCAGGTCAGTGTCCCTCAGGGGAAATAAGAGGGAAATGAGCCTAATGAGCAGAAATACGAAGCTGTGACTCTCTGCTCTAATGTGGTCCTTCAGTGCACAACCTTGTGCTGGAAAGGAGGTGGTGGTGTCCTTTGAGGTCTTCAGTCGCCTAGGAGCCCAGCACTTGACTCCTTCCCGCTGTGTTTTCTGGGGACAGAGCTTCAGTCACCATCAAGCCCACCCAGGCAGGATCTTGCACTTCCAGAGATACCTGCCTCTCAGAGCTGGTCTCCAGGTGAGTCTGAGAGCTCAGTGGATGCTGCAGGAGAGCATCAAAGAGAATGGAACCCAGGACTGTTTAGCTGAGATCAGTGGAGAGTTATGCAGACCTAGCCAAGTGCAGGGCTGTTGTGGATGTTTGCTGTCCTGATTGAGGATTTACTCACAAGGCTGAAGTGATTCATGACACTTGGCTGAGAAGTGAACATTGCACTGATTAACACAGGGTTCACTGCTGGCCATGAAATGGAGCTAACGGAGGCTGAAGAGAAGATGTGAGGGAAGCGTCCAGTGCTCCCAGAGAAAGAGCAGAGGTCCAAGGAA
The DNA here is from genome assembly GCF_902686445.1 of Sciurus carolinensis. Classification (NCBI taxonomy): domain Eukaryota; kingdom Metazoa; phylum Chordata; class Mammalia; order Rodentia; family Sciuridae; genus Sciurus; species Sciurus carolinensis. Next base: position 16,344,679 of record NC_062229.1, read on the forward strand.
CTTTGCAATTAAGGGAGTAGGGAAAAACAGCCATGTTATGGTGTATTTTGATGTGTGTTTACTTAGATGGAAAATATTTGATTATGATTCTGTATTTTTGGCAAGAATCTACATCAAAGATCTTACAAATATCTTGCAACAGAAGTCATGGATGCACTTCTGATAGTACCATTTCTGCCTTTGATATTCACATGGAAAGCATTATGTCACAGCTGAGTACAAGTATGTCTAAGAGCCTTACTGTGGGATGATTTGCATATCTCTGAGGCTGAACATGCAGTTTGGGTTGCTCGCCAGTTACCTCTGTATTGCAGAGTCTCTCCCTCGAGAATTTTGCATAGACACTGCAGGGCATTTCCCTCATTTTCCAATGTATTCTTACAAAGTATTGGAGTTTTCATCCACACAGATGACCTGTTTGCCTTTTAGTTTAGTTGTTTCATGTATGCAGAGAGATACTTTGGGGAGTGTGTGAAAATTCATGAACGTGGTGTAGTCAAATCTATAAGTTGATTACATTCCCACACTTTTTTTTTTTGAAGGAATCCAGGAATTGATGTTCTTTACTTGTGAGTTCTTACTTTAAGGTCCTTGTGCTTCTCTGTTGCTAGTCTTCGTGTTCTAAGTGTATTTCCAACTCATTTTCACCTTTTTTTTGTTGCTTACTGTGACCCTTTACTTCTTGGGATTAGGTACATTTCCCAAAGAGGCATTAGCTTCGAGCCTCCCAGGGAAGGCTTTTGTACTTCTGTCCTATTTGTTTAAAGCTCGTTTATCTGTATCAAGTATATTAGAAATCACTTTTCTTTACATAATCTCACTAAGACTTTAAATATCGTTACTAGCATGGAATTTAGAGGATTTACTAAATATTCCAATATTTGTGAGGTTTGGGCAATTTTATCTTGAGTTAGGAACCAAGTTGATATTCTTAAATAATTAAGAGTTGATAACTTTTCTTTTAGATGTTTTAGATTTTTCATTTAATTTTGTTTCAGTCAGTGCAGACTATGTGCTTGTATTGAAATGTCAAATGAATACAATAAATATACACAATGAATATATACAAATAAAAATGAAAAAATTTAAAAATAGTGTAAATTAGAATGAGTGATCAGTAGAGGGGAGGAAGTGTGGAGGAGAGACAGCAGGGGTTGTTGGTGGATACCAACACACACTTAGAGAGGAGCCATAAATCCTGAGTTCCTGCAGCACGGGGCAATATTTATAGCACATTTTATTCTGTGTTTTATGGTTATGATTTTCATATTCATAAGAAAAAGCATAAAATTACTTAGAAAACATAGACCAAGTTTTAATTACATATTCTCATAAAGAATTAGAAGAAGAAAATTAGAGGCTTCCCACCAGAAAATTGATAAATGTTTAAGGAGAAGGAATTATTAATTATCCTGATTTGAGCATTGCATATTGAATACATGTGCTGAATTGTCACATTGTACCCTAATAACATGTACACGTATTATGTATCAATTTAAAAAATTGGAGAGAGGTTGTAGAACAGTTATAGGGAGCTTGCTTAAAATACACAAGGTCTTGGGTTTGAGACTCAGCCCTGCCAAAGTAAAAAAAAAAAACAAACTATTCGAATAAATTGATTATCAAATGAAATTTTGACAAAAATAAAATCCATAAACTCATTGCATTAAAGAAAAATGTAGTAAACTTATACTAATTTAATCAATGCTGTCATTCTCTATTCTGTGTGTTATCAGTCTCTTTTAAAGCTCTTCTTTCTGTAGTATGTGTACATACATGCTCCTATACTTTCTATGCAAATGCATGAGAAAAATCCCGTGCACTCCTCACTGTTCTCTCATTTGGTGCACTGTTCTTTCCTCCAGGTCCCCCCACCTTCTCACTCTAATTCCTGTGGACTTCCTGCAGATGACCAGCTCACTGCAGTTTAGGTATTTCTAAGGATGCACAGCACTTCATAATGGGGCTGTGCTACTCGTACTTTCCATGCCTTTCATATTGGTTCTCACTAATTCACTGCTATATCAATGTTACAAAAAATACGTTGCTATTGTGAAGTTCAAACAAGTGGTTCTCAACCAGAAGGGATGCTCCTCCCCTGACACAGAGCAAGTTTCACAGACATATTCAGCCGTCACTCAGGGGAGGGTTCATGAGAACTCAGGGGTGTTGTTGACCCTCCCACAATGCACAGGCCAGCACCCGCCTCAGAGAATTAACTTGTCCCACAATGTCAATAATCAGGAGGTCAAGAGACCTTGAGTTTTGAGTTAAGGAGTTTCTATCCTTTTGGTATTTGTAGCTGACTTCAGATTATCTCCCTCTATGTGGTCCAGAGTCATATCTGTTCTACCTAATTTTGAGAGCTCGCTTTTTTCTATCTGTTTAAAAATTCTAACCACAACCGATGAAACAGCTCTTTAGGAGCTTTTCCTAAGGATGGAAGTTGTGGATAAAATATTTCTTGCTGTGTTCTTAAACTATTAGAGCTTAAGCAAATATTTTGGTGTCCCTTTACTATTATTTGTCCATTTTCTACCAGGATCAGTATTTTGAGTGATTTATACAAATTATTATTTCTCCTTTGGCTTCTCAGGTGGTACTTTTGACCATGAAAATCTTTCAAAAAAATTTTTTTTTTACTGGTACATATCTGTCTTCTTACATCTGAGTTTCTTGCCTTAATAGGTTCTTGTTGACTGTAGATTTTTTACAATTTCTATATGTTCACCTAAAATCAGTGGTGTGTTTTTACACTTAGGTCTTATCTTCTCTTTTTACTGTCAACTTATGTGAGTTAGGGGGCCCACTTCATTTTCTTCCAGGCACACATTTATGTGAGCATTTATTCCACAATCTAATCTTCTACTAAATTGAAATGAAACTTTGCCATATACGAAATGTTCACATATACTCAGGCTCAATTCTTTATTCATTCAACATGTGACAGCTGGGAGTTTATTAACATCAGGATATTATAGGAACATTACATGTTATATTCTGATATGCCAAAGCTTTTGTTGATTTAATTACTAATTCATGTTGATACCTTGGATTTGCTTCTGTTAGTCTTGTTCCAGTTAATTTTGGGTTTTGCATTGCAAAGGATGAACCAGAGCATTGGTCATGCTGACCAGTGCTCTACCAGTGAGCAACACTGCCACCTGGTTTCTATTAGTTTTTGAGGTTCCATTCAGCTTGTTGAACACAGTTGTTTGGAAGTAGTCCCATGGAACCTGGTTGCATCTCCTTGCAGTTTTTGAATTACATAACTTACTACTTTCTTACATTTTTCTCTAGTAATTGCAGATAGACTTCAGTACCTTTGTGAAGATAGGATGGTGAACAGAGCAGGAGAAGTCTTTGCTCACCTGGATCTGGTCTTATAAGGTCATAGACTGAGTACTGTGAAGTGCATGTGTTATAACACAAGGCCCCAGTCATAGGAAGGAAACAAAGGAACAGGACTCTCATGACATGTGTGGTTTTGCAAATAATGACTGGAGAGACCTCTGCTTGTTGGATGATTACCAGAACCAGGGTCAGAGTGCACCCAGGGGCTTTGTTAAGGAAAAAAAATAGACAATTAAATTCCAAAGTCCAAAAATAACAAAGAAGAGATGCCACAGGAGAGAAGTGAGGAAGGGGACTCCTCAGCCACCATTGCAAAACCCATTGGTCAAGGCAGTCTGGAAGAGGCACAGGAAAAACAAGAGTTTCTGCTTCATATAGAAATAAGACAAGATTTTCTCATACTTTATGGATCCATTTGTGAATTGTTAATTAATACTCCTTAATCACTTTATGTTTGTGTCCTTTCCATATCACTTGGAAGTCATAAAGACATTGCTATTTTTGACATTGGATGTGTTTATTTCTGGCCCTTTCTTATTTTTGCAAGGTGTCCAGGAGACAGACCCTGGGCTGGAACACACCCAGAACCAAGGGAGTGGTTTCTTCCTCCTGGTTTCTTGGGGACCATCTGGGTTTATTACCTCACTCCCCCACTCATGTGTCCATTTCATTCCACTATTTTTCTGCTTATTGACATTTTTCCATGTATGTGTTTCTTTAAATGCAGAGTGTAGTCTAGGATTTACCATAGTGGTATTGGCTGCATGCTTATGTGTCCATGAGAGGCTTACAAAATAGGGAGTCTGCCTGTCATTTCTGCATCAGGGGAAAGAAAATTTGATGTGTCCACCTTGCATTGTATACACTAGGAGTCTAACAGTGTGGTGTGAAGGTCAGAGGCCACACTGGTGACAGTGTCGTGTGTGTGCATGTGTGCCATCCTCAGGGCAGGGCTCTGGGACTCAGATATTTCAAGGTGATGGTCATAGTACATAGATCAACTCAACAATAAAGGGTAGTATGTAGCATGTCCATTTCCATTCAATGGATGCTGGGAAGGATGCGAAGGTGTAGTGGGGAGGAAGTCCTCCCTGTCTCAGGCAGATTCAGCTCCAGCAAGGAGGCCACCTCTTGACTCAGCATCCTCTGACACCATCTCTGATCACTCTCCCTCTTTCTCATTGACCTCTTCACACTGGCTGCTTGATACCTTTGGGTTTCCTAAACATGCTCCTGCCTCAGGGCCTTTGCACTGGGAATTCCTTCTGCCAGGTAGAAATGCCTGCTGGCCTGCTGGCTCCTGCTGGACCTCCTGAGGACTCTATTCAATTGTCAAATTCTCTACTGAGCTTCTGGTCATCTATAAAATAATAGGGAGCTGGGTGTGTGAATCATGTGAGAGCCATAGCGCACCTGCTTAGCATATACAAGACCCTGGGTGAAATCTCCAGCAACACACTCACATACACACACACACACACACACACACACACACACTCACACACACTTAAATACAACTGCTTACCTACTGTATAACTGCTTTTCTTTTTATCATAAGTGCTTCATCATCAGACATGCTATATGATTAATTCTTTTTAAAGCAGCTTTATTAAGTTACAATTAATATTCAAAGGATCCACATGTATTTGATATATATTATTCAGTGAGTTGGCATATATGCCAATACATGTGATATATCATTTGCACAAAAATATGTTAGACCTGTGATTTGCCCTTTTGCACGTGTTCTTTGCCCATCATTGGGAGGTAGGAGCTTTGGTTTTTGAGGCCTGGACAGTGCCTGGAATAAGGCCAGCAATGCACATGTGCTCTTCCATGGTAAGAAGAAATTTCTCATTCAAACAGTACAATGCATGAACTCTTGAGGAAAGGCTAAGAGAGACACAAGAATTCCTCCTCAATATTGGCGATAGGGATGTCCCAGGGTAACCAGACCCATGATATCACAGAAGTTAATTATTTACTGGAAAATATAAATTGTAACACTTCAACCGATATCAGTAGTGTCCATATGTGTGAAACGCTGTAACAGTTTTCTCTTTCCAGTAGTCACATCCACCACATGGAACCAGGAAACAATACAGGAGTTTCAGAATTCCTCCTTCTGGGAATTTCAGAGGACCCAGAACTGCAGCCCCTCATCTTTGGGCTTTTCCTCTCCATGTACCTGGTCACTGTGCTGGGGAACCTGCTCATCATCCTGGCCACCATCTCAGACTCCCACCTCCACACGCCCATGTACTTCTTCCTCTCCAACCTGTCCTTTGTGGACATCTGCTTCACCTCCACCACCGTCCCAAAGATGCTGCTGAACATCCAGACACAGAGCAAGGCCATCACATATGCAGGCTGCATCACCCAGATGTGCTTTTTTTTTATTTTTTTAGAGTTGGACAACTTCCTCCTGACTGTCATGGCCTATGATAGGTATGTTGCCATCTGTCATCCCCTGCACTACACTGCCCTCATGACTCCCCAGCTCTGTGGCTTGCTGGTTCTGGTGTGCTGGATCCTGAGTGTGCTGCATGCCCTGCTACATAGCTTAATGGTGTTGCGACTGTCCTTCTGCACACACTTAGAAATCCCCCACTTTTTCTGTGAACTCAACCAGCTGGTCCAACTTGCCTGTTCTGACACCTTCCTTAATGACCTGGTAGTGTATTTTGCACTTGTGCTCTTGGTTACTTGTCCCCTTGCTGGCATCCTTTACTCCTACTCCAAGATAGTGTCCTCCATCCGTGCAATCTCATCTGCTCAAGGAAAGTACAAAGCCTTCTCCACCTGTGCGTCTCACCTCTCCATGGTCTCCTTACTTTACTCCACAGGCCTAGGTGTGTACCTTAGTTCTGCTGCAGCCCACAGCTCACAGTCCACTTCAACAGCCTCAGTGATATACACTGTGGTCACCCCCATGCTGAACCCCTTTATCTTCAGTCTGAGGAATAAAGATGTAAAGAGAGCCCTGAAAAGTATCTTTGGAGGGAAAACCTAAAAGTATCCATTGTCTGGGGCTGCAGAAGCACATGCCAGTGACTATAGGCCATAGAGTCCCAGAGCCAGTGTTGAGGTTCTTTGATGAGATGGTCGATGGTGAATCTCCTTTTATTGGTTTCCTGGAGTTTTCATCCCTTGATGTCCACCTGTCTGAAATTCCAGACTTCTTTACTAAGCTTTCTGCTCTGATATGCACCAGGTTTTAGCTTTGTGGTTGCCTGATTCTACCCAGTTATTCCAAATATTGAAATAGAAATGTTTGGAAATTACCACTTATGTCACAGACCATCAAGGATTTTTTAAGAACAATTACTTCTTCCATGGCATATTTTATTGAGTGATATTTCTTTCATTTTACTGTAAAAATAGTCATGAATTTTACCATGCCCAGGGAAGAAAAGTAGATTTGACAACTGAGGGAAGTCATGCAATCTGTAGTTGAGGTAAATGTGAGGTCGGTTTTTCTCTTTTGCTTCTATCATTCCTTTGAACATCATGTCATTGAATCCTCTTCTTGATAATGTAGAATTTATCATCCTCGTGCTTTTAAGGACTGGTCACAGACTGGGGCTGGGGCTCAGTGGTAGAGCACTTGCCCTGCAAGTGTGAGACCCTTGGTTGGATCTTCAGCACCACATTTAAAAAATATCCAAAACAAAAATTTGTACATCTTGGTTTACAAGAATAATTCATTTAATTTTGATTGACACAAAAATTTACATATTATGAGCTGCATATTTATGCATTATATTTTTTAGTACATTATAGTTATACATAATATTGGGGGTCAATTTAGTGTAACCCTACAGGCATGGAATATAATTTCCTCTACTTTTGTCCCTAGTGTTTTCCCTGTCCCTTTCCTCTTTCTTCCTCTGCTCCCCTGGAAGAAATTCTACCATTTTTAATTTTATTTATTTATAGATATTTAAAAATTAGCTTAACACGAAATTGACCAAACTATGCTATGTGCATGTATGAGTACACCACAGTGAATTTCACCTTTATGTAAATCTATAGTGCAATGTGGTTTGATCCATGTATACATGAGGCAAGGATCCACTCAGGATAGTGGTATATTCATTAAACGCCAATCATTTCTTTATGGTGAGTACATTCCAAGTACTCTTTAAGAATTTTGAGGTATACTATGCATTATTAGCAGCTGAATTCTCCCCACTGTGCCATAGAACCACAGAATGTTCTGCTCCTGTCCAGCTTCGATATTGCTTTTATATGTAGGATCCTGCTTCTATGTCAGCTCATTGTCCACGACACCTACAAAAGAACTGGGCTAGAAAGGCCCCCAGAGGGGTCCACTCACCATTGTTTCTGCACAGATAATTTTATACTCTAGATAACAGATTAGAAGTGATAACAATATAAAAAGCATAAATAGATTATGGTTCTTGGGTTTCAGGCCCCAGGAAAGGAGGAGTGAACTTGCCTGTTAAAGTGTAATACTAGGGATCTTGGGTGATGGAACCACTGTGTATTTTGATGTTATTAGTGTTAATATCATGGTTGTTTTAAAATATTCTACATTTGTGAGATTCTACAATGAGGAAAGTGTGTGTGAGTCTCTCTGTGTCATTTCTTGCATATGCATGCTCATCTGCAATTATCCCTAAGCAAAAGTTTAAAAATGTAAATGAAAAAACAACAATACAAAATCAAGTTTTTCTCTAGGAGAAGGAATTTGAACATCTTTCCTTTTACTCCTTGAGCTCATATTTCTTTCCTAATTTTCTCCACATATTTTCCCACAGTCTCATGTGATCATATGTCTCAAGCTTAAAACTCACCTTAATATATGTTCTTACAATAAAGACATATGAATTAAAAAATGAATGTTCTCATTCTTGTATGCTGTGTCTTTGTCATTCTAGACAATGTGGACCATTGGTATACATAATTCTGTATGAAGTCTGTTTTTCACATAGTGTAAAGCTGTTGGATAAAGAAACAAAGAACAATTGGGACTAAGAGTATTCGACACCTAATACTCTGCCATCATTGCCTTGCCTGCTACAGGGGATGAAGGGTAACATGGTGCATGTGGAAACTGGTAGGTAGGCTGCACAGTAAGGGAAGCTCTCAGAGCCTGAGTTCAGATGAGACTTCGTTGGAAATTCTCTCCTTTTCATCTCTATCAAGACTAAATCTTAGCCATAGTTGAGTTATTTTACAGCATTAGATAGTTTTCTTTCCATATGATGTTCACAGAGCACTTCCACTATTTTTTATTTTAAAAGTTCTAGAGTTGTATTTTATGATTTTATTAGTACATTATATTTAAACATAACATTGGAGTCCATTTTGACATAATCATACAAGCACAGAATATCCATTGCTTCACTTCAGTCCCCAGAACTTCCGCTTTCCCCACATTCCCCTTCCACTCTACTGGTTTTCCATATATCTATATCTATGTCTCTATCTATCTATCTATCTATCTATCTATCTATCTATCTATAGTTAAAATGATGTTTTGACTGCAATGCATACCATTAGCACATTGTCCTCTCTCTTAAAATTTACCAGGTCACATTCTGATATCAATTTGGTGACATTCTGACTGGACATAGGAATTCTTAGGAGCAATTCACATACACCCATGCACACTCACACATAATAGCACTTAAGCTTCTGAACTCTGTGTCTGCCAGACTTGTGATGGTTGTTAACATCCGCTTGTTCCTCTCTGGGATGAAATCTGCAAGGGGATGATCTAATGCTAACCATGCTACCTATGGAAGTAAAACATCTGCAGAGGCCAGACTTAGAGGTCATCTAGTGCAAAACCATCATAAGTGAGTCAGAATGAAAGAATTGCTAGGTTCTGTAATGTTCCTTTGGAGATCTGGCTTCAGTCAGGCCGCTGAAACATCTCCTAAGGTTAGTAATTTCTCATTCTTACAGACATTGAGTAGGAAGTGAAGAGCAACCATCAAACTGGGAAGAAGTTATGGTTGCTTTGGGGTGCAGGCAAGAACTACATGGTGATCCTCAAACCTATGCATGCATCAGAATCTGGGAGGGCTTGTGAAAGCACAGATTGCTGGCACCATACCCAGAGTGCTTGATTCAATAGGACCCCATAGTTTTGAAAATACGTGTTTGTATTAAGTTCCCAGGTGATGCTAATGTTGCTGTACCAGGGAAAAATGTTTGAGAACCACTGACCTAGAGACAAGTTTTCTCGATAGCGATGGTAATCACGACATGCAGTAAAGAGATGATCACCCAAAGTGAATGAGTTCACGAACTCCCTGGGCTTGGATGAAGGATGAAAATTATACTATAGTGGGGAAAGCATGCTAGGATTGAATTCTGTGTTTCTTCCTCCTTCTGGGCAAGCCTAGCAGCCTCATGGAAATGGGAAGCCAAGTAGGAATGAGAAACTTGCTCTTTCTGGGATTTTCAGAGGCTCCAGACCAGCACATTCCCTGTGATGGACCCTCTCTGCCCAGGTACCTGGAAACATGCACTGGGAACCTCCTCATCATCCTGGCCACCGGCTGGGACTCCCCACTCTGCACACCCAGTGGGACCTGTTGGTGCATTGCCAGGTGTTAAGAAGCATCCCTAGACTCAACCACTGGGTACGGGTTACACTTCCCTACATGTGTCAATCTAAGTTTTTAAGACAACTTCAAATGTGTTTTGGAGGCAAAATCATCTCTGATTGAGGACCATGGGACTATGGCATAAGGACTATAAAATCTTAATGGGATTCCACTCAAAACCCATGCATTACTGAGGTTATATGTCTGGGACGATCAGTTAAACCTCAAGTTCCATTTCTACCAATTTAGAATCAGGTTCCTAATAGTAGTGACAACTGAATAGACTTTTATAAACATTACATAAGAGAGTCCTTATGTTTAGTCAGTGTTTTCACCACTGTAACCAAAAGACCTGAAAAGTAACATTTAGGTGCAAAGGATTATATTGGGGCTCATGGTTTCAGAGATCTCAGTCTATAGGTTGTCAAACCCATTGTCTGGGTCCCTAGGTGAGGCAGGACATCATGGTGGGAGAGTGTGGTGGAAGACAGTGGCTCAGGCATGATGATCTGGAGGGCAGGATGATGAGGAAGCAGAAAGAGAGAGAGAGAGAGAGAGAGAGTGAGAGCACTGCACTCAACAAAGACAAAATACATATCCCAAAGGCACACTCCCAAGGACTGACCTGCTCCAGTCATGCCCCACCTACCTAGAGTCACCTCCCAGTTAATCCCTACCACAGGATAAATTCACTGATTGGGCAAAGTCTCTCATAACCCCAATGATTTCACCTCTAAAACTTCTTACATTGTGTCACATGTGAACTTTTGGGGGACACCTTCTATCTAATAAGTAACACCTTACAGGTCACTGAACTTGGGGCAAAGTGCATAAAAAGATCTGAATATAACCCTTATACTTAGCAAACATTTTGTAAGTGAAGAATTAAATGGCAGCTCAGAACTTGTCTTAGTCTTACAAGCATTAAACTCTTAATTGTTTTGTCAAAAGCATCATGAAGCCAAGGAAGGTCATATCCACAGGCTCATTCAAATGAACATTGTTGTTGAAGAGAGAAATTACAATTTTCAGAGGATATCAGGGACTGTGTCCTTAAAGTGAGTCAGTACTTCGATGATTTAAGAGACAGTGAAGACAGACTCTTTAGTTTCATAATTTGGAGAAATCCTCAACTCAGGATTGGGAAAAGGTCAGACATCTGGAAACCAAGAGTTCTTTGAGAACGTGCAAGGAACACTGGTTTCACTTGATCTCTTGAGAACACAGAATCTACAAAAAACAAAAAAATCTTGCTGTACAGAACAGAGTCCCACAGGGACGTGATGTGCTCAGGGATTGAATAACAAGAGGGGAACTTGCGGGGCATATGCCTAAGGGAGAAGCTACCAGGAGCTCTGAATATCTCCCCACCACTGTACTTCAGCAGGTGTGACCATCAGCTGGACAAGGCTCCCCCCTGCAATATTTTGGAGAACTAAGTCTGGCTCAGGGACTGATGCTTCACTTCTTCCTGTAGTCCTGTTTTGAAACACATCTTCAATCTCCATCATCAACCTTCCAGGGGAGATTCTGTGTTTCCACACAGAGCCCTTCCTTCCAGAGATGCCATCCAGGTAAGTCCAAAGGCTTGATCAGTGCTGCAGGAAGTTCCAAAGATAATAAAAGCTGAGGAAGTTTCCCTGAGAGCAATTCAGCCTGACCCAGGGTGCAGAGAAAGCAGGGAAGGCTTGCTTGATTTTTAGGGTGCTTACTTACAGTGCTAAAATAATAGTAACAGCTGAACACAGCAATGCAGGGGTATCACTGACATTTATGTGATAGTGATAGTGATTCCCTCCTAATTGAAGGAGGGAATGGTAGGTATAACATGGTTATATTCTCCAGATGCCCAGGTGATAAAGAGTTGGTCCTCAGAGAGGTGCTTTAAGAGGTGGGCCTATAGGGATGTCCTTAGGTCAATGGGGGTTTGGCCTCCTCCTTGCTCTCCTTTGCTTCCTGTTCATGGAGGAGTGGACTTTCTCTGCATAGGTTTTCCTCCATGGAGTCCTGCCTTGCCACAGGCCCAAAGCCAAAGGGTCAACTGGAAATTTCAAAACTGTGAGCCAGAGTAGAACTCACTCTAAGTCAATTTTCCCAAGTGTTTATTACAGTGATGGGAAGGTGACTCAAACACTTTTCCTTCTCCTTCACATACTGTGTGGATTTTGTTTTTCTTCACACATTGTGTCAACAGTGCCTCCTTCTATTTATATGTCTAAGTGAGTAGAAGAATTTCTCATAAAAATTAGATGAAACTGTAGAACATTACGCTAAATGAAATAATCCAGACTCAGAAAGTCAAGGGTTGAATGCTCTCTCTCATATGCAGAAGCTAGGCCAAAGTAATGGGGAAAGAGGGGAGAATCCTGTGAAAATCGAAGAGAGATCAGTGAAGCAGAGGAAGGGGATTGAGGGAAAGGCAGGGGGATGGGAAAAGGGAGGAATGGTGGAATAAAGTTGACCAATTTATGCTATCACATACATGAATACACCACTGTGAATTTCACCTTCGTGTATATCTACAGAGCACTAATTTTAAAAACTATAAGTAAACAGAAGGAAGACCAGTGAAGTTAAGACAACTAGGAGGGAGAAGGGGAGGCAGAAGGAAGTGCTGGGGATTGCATTGGAGCAAACTGTATTCCATGCATGTATGACTAGGTCACAGTGAACCACAACGTTGTGTATAACTATAATGCACTAATATTATGTATAACTATAATGCACTAATAAAAACATTAAACACCTTTTGAAAACATGATCTTTGAGTAGATGCTGAACATGAGGCAGAAGTTTCTAATCAAAGATATTTTAATTATTACCATAAAAGGAACAAAATTCATGCACAAAAGGCTGATGTTAATTGCTTTACTGTAGAAGATTGAGGGTGCTGCATAGCTCAGTGGTACAGCTATTGCCTAACAGGAGTTTGATGTCCAGCATGTGCACATACACACACAGTCAGAATAAGTAGCATTGTGACAGGTGTGTAATGCTTTCTTGTGTCCTGTTCTTGTTCTCTATTTTGGTAGTCATATCAGACACATGGAACCAGAAAATGATACACAACTTTCAGAATTTCTTCTTCTGGGATTTTCAGAGCAAGCAGAAATACAGCCCTCATCTTTGGGATTTTCCTCTCCATGTACCTGGTCACTGTGCTGGGGAACCTGCTCATCATCCTGGCCACCATCTCAGACTCCCACCTGCACACGCCCATGTACTTCTTCCTCACCTACCTGTCCTTCATGGACATCTGCTTCATCTCCACCACCATCCCAAAGATGCTGCTGAACATCCAGACACAGAGCAAGGCCATTACCTACGCAGGCTGCATCACCCAGATGTACTTCTTATTGCTTTTTTCAGGACTGGACAGCTTTCTGCTGACTGATGGCCTACGACAGATATGTGGCCATCTGTCATCCCCTGCACTACATGGTCATCATGAACCACCGGCTCTGCAGACTTTGGTTCTGGCATGTTGGATCATGAGTGTCCTGAATTCGTTGTTGCATAGCTTCATGGTATTATGACTGTCCTTCTGCACAGACTTGGAAGTCTCCCACTTCTTCTGTGAGCTAAATCAGGTGGTCCACCATGCCTGCTCTAAAACCTTTATTAATGACATGATGATATATATCACAGCTCTGCTGCTAGGAGGTGGCCCCCTCACCTGCATCCTTTACTCCTACTCCAAGATAGTGTCCTCCATCCAGAAAATATCATCAACTCTGGGCAGGTACAAAGCCTTCTCAACCTGTGCTTCTCACCTCTCCGTGGTCTCCTTATTTTATTGCACAGTCCTGGTAGTTTACCTTAGTTCTGCTGTGTCTCAAAACTACGTTCAACTGCAACAGACTCTTTGATGTACACAGTGGTCTCCCCTATGCTGAACCCTTCATCTACAGTCTGAAGAATAAAGACATCAAGAATGCTCTGAGGCGACTCCTTGGGAGCACACCTGGGAAAGAATCAGTGGATCCACTTCAGTAGACTTCCCTGTGCTTTCAAGACTCTGTATATGAGTCTGAAACTAATTCTTTGATGAGATTGTAGAATGAAAACTTGATCCTCTTATGTCCCATAGTTTCTGTTTTTTTTTTTTTTTTTTAAATCAGCTCTCCCATTCAATGAAAGTACCCAGCTTGACCAGGCTTCCTGTTCTTTGTGGTCTCTAATGAAATGTCTTCCTTTGTCATTTCCTGTTTTCCCAAACTCATTCCCACCCTTGTGTCAGAAGTATTTGGAAATTTCCACCCATGTCATGGAATAACATGGACTTTTTAAGAATAATTTCTTCCTGAATAACAAGTATCTTTCTGTGTTTTACTAAAGGAAGTGTCATGAGTTTTACTATTCCTGAAGAAAAGTCTACACATGGAAGCTGAGGCCATTAAAGTCGCAACATACAAAAATCTAAAACGGATTTTTCACATGTGCTACTATGATTTTTCTCACCTTTTCTTTCCCTTCCCTCCCTCCCCCTCTTCTCTTTCTCTTTCTTTCTTTCCTCTTTTTTAAGCTGGGGTAGAACCCAAGGCTTTGTGCAGGCTAAGCAAGTTCTCCACTACTCAGCTACTACTTCCATCAATATTTTCCAACTCATGACCTTAACTGTTTCCTCCTGGTAATGTAGACTTGAACACTCTGGTTTGTTTTGTAACTAATCATAGCATTTTATTCTCTCATAAGATCCTGTTCTTTATTCAATTCAGTGGCGAGAGAGTAACATATTTATTGACAAAAATTGTCAAGTGTATTTTTCCAGGTGGAGTCTAACTGGAAAGACAAATTTGAATAAAAGGTTTGACTCCATATGGCCAGTCAGGGATGACCTTAAATATGATCAATCAAAATTTTAAATTGGGTAGTTGTATTGCTATGAAAAAACATTTCCTTTAAATATTCTGTTTCTACTCAAGTAGGGAACGTTTTTGTCCATGTGTGGGAGGGTTTATGCATTAGGTTTCAGCAGTGTTTGGTGGACGTCATGTTGTTTCATTGAATTATCTCCCTGTTGCTCCTTGGATATGTCTAGTGCTGTCTGTAAACATGACTCTTCCTATTGCTCCAAATGAACTGTCTCTCCATCTTCTAAATTTTATCATTACCCCTACGGAGGATGTGAATGAACAATATCATTCCATATTATCCCCTTTGCCTTCAGGAATCAATTTGACATTTATGATCTTTCAGTGACTCAAAAGAGAGCCTGAACTCCAGCCCACTCATGTGATTCAGAGCCAACAGTTTTCCAACTCACAGGTGCATGTCCTTCCACATCTCCTGGTCACCTGGAACCTCATTGGAGTCACTTTATAATTCAGTATGTGAAATTAACTTGAACAACAGAATAATTATGAATACTATCATCAAGCACTGGAACAAATGTCAAAATCAAAATTAGCAGATTATTCCAATTTCACGCAGTTCTTTTCCCCTTCGATTATTTTATCATTAGCTATTTCAGTGTACAGGTCATCCTAAAGTCAAATGGTTTAATATAGTATTTTATCATCAAGTGGAAGTGGTCTCATGAGTCTGTACTCAGCTGTGAGCATCTGTGTACTGTTTGCCAGGCTCACCCGTGGTGTGGAGAGTGAATGCAGTGCTGTTCTGTCTGGAGATCATTGATGGTCAGCTTACTCTCTTTTTACATCAAGGTTAACCCCCTAGTTTACAGGAATGAACTCCCTTCATGTAATTCCACTGTTCCTCTATCTGTATGTGACTCCTTGCTTCCCTCCCAGGTAGAAACAACAGTTCCACCTTGTTAAGTGTGACCAGCTTTAAGTGTCCTCTATTGTACCCTGAGATGTGCACCACCTGATTTTCCTTTTAATTAATTAATTAGATTATAATGATATTCAGCAACCCACACAGATTTAAAGTGCTCAATCTGTTGAATTCCAAGACTCCCACAACAATGAATAGTATGCACAGCATGAGTCCGTTTGTGTGCAATTCAACAAGGTGCTCAATAAGGTTTAATTGCTTGGTTATGCAATTGTTATAAAATTGGCATCCTTGATCCATGCTATGGATAGAACTGTAGGTCGTCATGTGAAGTGAAATAAGCCAGGCACAGAAGGAAAAATACAGTAGGATCTCACTCAGGTGTAGAATCTGCGGAAGTCGTTCTCACAGGAGCCCAAAGAAGACTGCTGGTTACCAGAGGCTGGAAAGGGTAAGTGAGCAGGAGAGAAAGAAGGTTGGCCAAAGGGACTAAGTTGTAGTTAGTTAGGAGAAGGGAGTTCTGATGTTCTGTACCTAAGTAGGGTCATGAGAATGCCCTGCTAATTTCAGAAAAGATGGAAGCAAATATCTTTTTTGAAATTAGTGCATTATAATTATACACAATATTCATAATATTGGGGTTCATTTTGACATGATCATATAAGCATGGAGCACAATTTTCTCCAAATTAGTCCCCAGTACTCCCCCTTAACCCCGCCCCTCCACCTGCCATTTTCTTTCCTTTTTTCTACCAGTCTTGAGTGTTTTCACCACGAATAAATGATTAATCTTGAAGAAGTAAATATGCTTACCCTGATGTGGACATTACCTGATGTATACAAGTGTGGAATCATCGCACATCACCCTAAAAAGATGTGACACTCATATGACTCCATTAAAGTTTGTTATTAAGAAAGTCAACCCCCCCAAAGCTCTTTTTCTGAAGGTAATCTGGGGAAATAAGCAGAACTTTGACCAATGTTGTAAGGAATAAAGGAATAGATGCAAAGTGGGGAAATATTTTGTTGAGTCCACAGAAAGTGGTCATGGTGCAGGATGTGAATACAACATGTGTGCCTATGGATCTGTAATACATTTTTCCTAAAAGTGGAGTCCTCCAAACACATGGTCTACATGTACCTACAAAATTGTGTTTAATTCCATCTTTCTTCCTTAAACTCAAGAGAAGAGATATGAAAAGTGCCAACATTGAATGAACAGGAAATGAGAAGGGAGATCCGGTTATGGTGCCTGCAGAGACCTCTAATGATCTCCTCCAACTCGTACTCACATCCTAAGTTAAGAGCCATCATTTGGTCCCTCATTATAAGAATGCGTTGTTACTTACAGGCATGAAATTCTTGGGATTGTTGGCAAAGTGCTATGAATACAGGAGTTGTAGTCTTATGGTTTCACATTTTAAAAAATTACAGCTCTGTCCTCTGTTAATGAGGGAAATTGAAAAGTTCTGTGTCCCCAATGTGAGTCAGAGTTTGAAGACACAAGATACCTAGCCATGGCAGTGTATTAGTTTTAGACATGAAGAAAATTGTGATTCAAAGGTGGGGTATTGTGGCTGGCAGGAGGTTTTGGAAGGTGGGGAGCTGAGAGAGTGGTAGCAATAAGGGGTGGAGTCACCTGACTTCACTCTGATCTCAGGGGAATCTATGTAAACTCCCCGTTTCCTGTCTAGGTCAGAGTCCTGTAGGGAAATCAGGTGGTTAGAGGCTGGAGTTAAAGAAGGACATGCACCTAATGAGTAGATAGAGAAAGTCGTAGACTACAGTTGCTCCTGCTCTCCCTGAGTGCATGTCCTTGGGACATACTTGGTTCTTCAGGAGCTTTCCATCTGACTTGTGGACCAAAGCTGGACCTATTCTGGTTCACTTTTCTGGGGTCAGAGCCTCACTCTGCACCATCAATATGCAGGGAAGAACTGACACATGTCTATGAAGACCCTCTGGTCAGAGATGCCACCCAGGTGAGCCTGAGAATGCAGTAGACACTTCAGGAGAGGATTAAAGAGAATGGAAGCCAGGAGCTTACACACAAGGTTCCCAGAGAGCCCAAGTCACCTGGCCTACAGCCCAGAGATGTGGTGTCTCTTTGCTAGTTTATTAGTGACTTATAAAATAGTAAAAAGGAGAAGTACCAAGAAATCAGCAGCACAGGGTCATTGTTGACCATGAACTAATGGTAAGAGAAGCTCAATCAGAAGAGGAATGGGAGGCATGAAGTGGTTCAAATCAAAGTAAATTGTAAGTCTGTGGACGTTTGCAATAAAGGGGAATGGATAAATCCAGTATTAACTACCGAGGGACCTGCACTGTTGGGAACTCATTTAAAAATAATTATAATGGAGCATATTTCAACATTTTACCTATTGGTGAATGAGAAAGATCCAGACTTAGCACTTTTTGTAAGTGTGCACTGTACATATATGGAGATGTATTTGTGGGGAATGTCTGAAAGTTTACAGATTTTTATGTCATATAATATATCAGTGTTTGCTATTGGGTTCCTGCCAGGGCTTCTCATTCTGAAAGACATGACTCAACAACACGGTATTTCTTCACCTGTGCATCTTCACTTCAAACAAAACACTAGAGAAAGCTCTTCTGCACTTCTTGTGCTGACACGTCACCTTTTTCACATGTTTCCAACTCACTTTTCATGTCTCTGCTGTGTCACATTGTGCTTTTGATTCTCCACAATGTAAGTGGATGTAAGTGAATTTATAAAACCATGTCACCTAGGCTAACAGTTGGAAGGCACTCCTCCTCACCTTTCACTAAAGATCACCTTCCTCCTCCATAAGTATATACATTTATTTATCTTTAGATAAGGTGCAATCATAACTTTGTATTCTACTCCCTGATATTTTACTTCCAAGTCTCCAGCAATTTAGCTTTACATTTTATTGTTAGTCACCTGATTTGACCATTATACAATGTATTTTTATATCAAAGCATTACAAGATACCCCATAAACCTACACAATTATCACATGTCCAACAAAATGAAACTTATAAAAAGTTTAAAAACCCAAACAGAAGAAGAACCGTGAATCGATTGCATATGCACAAAATAATGAATCAAAGGAAAGGTAAGTGTTTAAGGAGATAGAAGTGCTAATTGTCCTGATTTGATCATTACATATCACATACTTATATTGAATTATCACCTATATAATCAATAAAGAGGAACAAATGTTCTGTGTGAATTGTAAAACAGTGAGAAAGAAGCCTGCCTTATGTGCTACCAAACCAGGGAAAAGCCAATAGGTCAGGAGAAGTGGAGCAGAAACAGGGAATGCAGATCTGCTATTTCATATTAAAATTCTCAGCTTTGCTGCATGGACTTTAGATCCTCGTGTTGTGAATTGTTGATTTTCAACCCTGGGTGATTTTTTTTTCTTTTGACATGTATGATCTGTCAGCTGCCTTGACATCAGGAAGGAGAACAGTGGGAGGGAGGAGAGGAGGGAAAGGGGAAGTACTGGAGACCCAAGTGGATCAAATTACTTTCCATGGCTGTGTGACTGTGTCAAAATGACTGCAATGTTATGTATCACTTCAATGCACCAATGAAAACATTTAACAAGTAGCTTAAATAAAGCAAGGTCACTACTTTGGTCTTTGGGCAAATTTGTTTTTACTGTTTTATGGGTGTTTCCTGCACACCCAGGGAGTGTGACTGGGTTTGGAAAGCTGCTGGAACCAAGGAAGCCTTCCTTCCTGGAGAAGCAGCCAGTACCTGGGCCTGCTAGGTCCTGTTCCCCTGAGGTCCAGCCAGCACCTGGGCCTGCTAGGTCCTGTTCCCCTGAGGTCCAGCCACCACCTGGGCCTGCTAAGTCCTGTTCCCCTGAGGTCCAGCCAGCACCTGGGTCTGCTAAGTCCTGTTCCCCTGAGGTCCAGCCAGCACCTGGGCCTGCTAGGTCCTGTTCCCCAGAGGTCCAGTCAACTCTCTCTCTCTCTGTCTTTACCCTCAGCTCTTCATTTTCTGTCCACCTCCTTGGCCTTCTCTTGCTTATTCTATCACTTCCCCTATCCTTCTCTGTTTCTCTTTCTCCTTCTGTTTTCTGTACAACTTCTTCTACTTTTTCTTAAGTACAGGGAAGATGGACCAGGCTGAAGTGGAGCTCTGTTCATTTGTTCATGGAAAGTTCATCAAGTGGAATCTCTAGTACCATGGCCACATTCTTTAGTGAAAAGATGATCTCCGATTGGGGTGTTGACACTCATAGCCTTGTCAGTGTGATTGGGGCTGAGAGGTCACGGTAGATATAAGACCAGGAGAACATTGTGTGTTCCTATTTGTGTGTGTGTATGTGTGTTTCAGTGTGTGTGTGCATGTGCCTGGTGGAGTTCTCAGAGAAAGGGTACTTGAGCTTATATATTTCAGTGTGACTTTTAGTAGCTAGAGGTTGGAACTTAACCCTCAGGTGGTAGTAAGGAGGGAATCCTTTGCAATTCACAAATGTCTTTGCAGCAAATTTAAGTGGAAGAGGCCCAGGGTGTTGATGAAGGCCCTTGTACCTTGTAGTTTCAGAGCAATGAGGCCACCTCATTCCTCAACATTCTCTGACACCATTTCTCATCACTCTTCTTCCTTCTCTTCACCAAGGGCTTTCTTTTAAGCCTTGGTTTTCTGCAAAAGGCACATTCCTCAGGACCTTTGCATTGACCTTTCCCCAATGAGCACTGAACTGTTGAGGACAACTTGTGATGCCTAACCTGTCTTCCTTGTGGTCTCTGTTCAGATGACACTTTTCCTGCTGGTCTTCCCTGAATTGCTATAAAAGTAGAAGAAGCTATGTAATCTTGTTTTCTTCAGAGTACCCATTGTGATATTTAGTGCATTTAAAAATTTTTGCTTCTGTTCTTTCTGGATAAGATGGACTTCTGTTTTGTGCCTTATACATATTACTGATACAGTGCCTGGAATAGTTGATACTCAATAATTAGTTAATGCCTTATTTTTACTTAACATATATTTATACAACTTTATAGGTATAACTTTATGTTTCCATATATGTATAAGTAGTGTGATCATTGAATAAGGGTAATTAGCTTAATTACCTGAAATATTGGTATGTTCTGTGTGGTGAAACATTCAAAATCCTCCCCTCCAGCTATTTTAAAATATGTAACATGTAATTGTTAACTATAATACCCTACTGTGCAATACAACACCAGATGCCATTCCTCTTCTCTAATTGTAACTTGCTCCCCTTGAGAAGCTCCTCCTCTTCCCTTTGGCCCCAGAATGCTTCTCAGCTTCTGGTGAAAATCATGCTATGCTGAGTTTCTACGAGAGCAGGTTTTGCTGAATCTGCATAGGAATGATACCATGCAGCTTTAGTGTCCTGTGCCTGGCTTATTTCACATTCCCCCCAGGTTCACCTATGTTGTCCTCAATGACAAGGCTCTTCTTTTTATTAAGAATTGAATATTATTCCACTGCATATCTGTACCCCAACCAAATGGCCAAATGAAAAA
This sequence comes from Sciurus carolinensis, assembly GCF_902686445.1. Lineage (NCBI taxonomy): Eukaryota > Metazoa > Chordata > Mammalia > Rodentia > Sciuridae > Sciurus > Sciurus carolinensis. The sequence goes on from NC_062229.1 coordinate 16,365,856, forward strand.
TGCTCAAAATTGCTAGTTATCAGGGAAATGCTAATCAAGACCACAGTAGAATATTGCCTCACTCTAGTTAGAAGAGCTATTACCAAAAACACCAAAGATAATCAGGGCCAGTGAGAATGTGGAGAAAAGGGGATCCTTTTCCAGAGTTGGAAGGAATGCAGACTAGTGAAGTCTTTATGGAAAGTGATATGGAGGTTCCACACGTATTAAAACAGAGTTACCACATGACCCAGCAATCCTACTACTGGATATGTAGCCAAAAAATGAAATGGGTATGTTGAGGAGATATCTGTCCTTCCATGTTTATTGATGTACAATTCACAGTAGTCAAGACAGAAAAAACCAAAATGTTCATCAGGGGGTTTGATATTTATTTTTCAAGTGCATGAAAAACTTTCTTCTTAGGATCCTGAAATTCATGACTTTCTAGCAAAACCTTGACAGTGAAATAGGGATTTGTCATCAGAGATGGCACAGGAACCCTTGGGGGACAAGATCCATTTCATCTATACAAGTTTATTTCTTTCCTTTCCCTTGGTTTTTCTCTTACTTTTTTGTGGATCTAAGGATGGAATCCATGGCCTTGTGCATGCTAGGCAGACACTCCACCACTGAACTACACCCCAAACCTAAAATTAATTTCTTTACAGCAAAATATGTATTGTTTCATTTTAATGATGTAAGTAATAACTGTCTATGGGAAAATGCTCTTTTTCTTGTTTCTGGTAGTCACATGTGTATGGAACCAGGGAATGATACTCAGCTTTAGAATCCCTTCTTCTGGGACTTTCAGAGGACCCAGAATTGCAGCCCCTCATCTTTGGGCTTTTCCTCTTCATGTACCTGTTCACTGTGCAGGAGAACCTACTCATCATCCTGGCCACCATCTCAGACTCCCACCTGCACACACCCATGTACTTCTTCCTCTCCAACCTGTCCGTTGTGGACATCTGCTTCACCTCCACCACCATCCCAAAGATGCGGCTGAACATCCAGACACAGAGCAAGGCCATTAACTATGGAGGCTGCATAACCCAGATTCACTTTTTTTGTACTCTTTGCAGGGTTGGACATCTCTCTTCTTTCTGTGATGGCCTGTGACAGGTTTGTGGCCATCTGGCACCCCTTGCACTAAATGGTTACCATGAACCACAGGCTCTGTGGATTGCCAATTCTGCTGTCCTGGTTTGTAAGTGTCTTCCATGCAGTGTTGCAAAGCTTAATGGTGTTACAGCTGTCCTTCTGCAAAGACCTGGAAATTCCCACTTTTTCTGTGAACTGAATCACCTGCTCCACCTTGCCTGCTCCGACATCTTTCTCAATGAGGTGATGATGTATTTTGCTGCTGTATTCCTGGCTGGTGGCCCCCTCACTGGTATGCTTTACTCCTACTCCAAGATAGTGTCCTCCATCCGTGCAATCTTATCAGCTTGCGGGAGGTACAAAGCCTTCTACACCTGTGCTTCTCACCTCTCTGTGGTCTCCTTATTTTATTGCATGAGGCTATGTGTGTACCTCAGTTCTGCTGTGACCCCAAACTCATGCTGTACTGCAACAGCCTCTATTATGTACAGCGCAGTCACCCCCGTGCTGAATCCCTTCATCTACAGTCTGAGGAATAAGGACATCAAGAACACTCTGAGAGGACACTTTGAGAGAGAAAGATAAAAGTGTCAAACTGAAGAAGTGCCCATGATTGGTCAGAACCTCAGAGCCAGAATATGGAATTCTTTAACAGAAAATGGAAGCAGAACTTACTTTTTCTACCTTGTTCCTGATTTTCCTTTTTTTAAATTTCAGCCTCTACATACATTTCCACAGCATCATTCACTTTATTACACTTTCTTTTAAAATATATTATTGATTCTAATTAGTTGTAGATGACAAATAATGAATTTGTACACTTTGAGAAATCATACATAAATGGAGTGCAATTTCTCTGTTTTCTCATTGTACATATTGTAGGATCACATCAGTCATGCAACCATGTATGTACATGAGGAAATAATGACTGTTTCACTCTTCTATCCTTTCTTCACAATACCTCCTCCCCTCCCTTCACTCCCCTCTACCTAATATAAAGTAACTCTATTTTTCCCTAGCCTTGCCTCCTTATTGTGAATTAGCATTCACGTATCAGAGAAAACATTCAACCTTTTCTATTTTGGATTGGCTTATTTTGTTTAGCATGATATTCTCCAACTCCATCCACTTAGCAGCAAATGTCATAATTTCATTCTTCTTTAAACCTGAGTAATATTCCATTTTATTTGATATTTTGAAGGGAACCTAGGTTGGTTCCATAGTTTAGCTATTGTGATTTGAGCTGCTATAAACATTGATATGGCTGCATCACTGCAGCATGCTGATACTACACCTCACGCTGATACATGCACCTTAAATAGAGTGTTAATCTTCAGAATATAAAGAACTCAATAAACTTAACACGAAAAGACAAAATAACCCAATGAATGAATTGGCTCCAAAACTGAATGGACACTTCACAGAAGAAGAAATATAATTGACCAACAGATATATGAAAATATGTTCAACTTCTTTGGCATTTAGAGAAATCCAAATCAAAACTATTCTAAGATTTCATCTCATTCCAGTCAGACTGGCAATTACCAAGAATACAAATAACAATATTGGCGAGGATGTGGGATAAAAGGTTGACTCATACATTGCAGGTGGGACTGCAAAATGGTGCATCCATAATGGAAAGCAGTATGGAGATTTCTCAGAAATATTGGAATGGACTCACCATTTGACCCAACTATCCCACTCCTCGGTTTTTACCCAAAGGACTTAAAATCAGCATACTAAAGTGACACAGCCACATCAATGTTAATAGCAGCTCAATTCACAGTAGCTCAACTATGGAACCAACCTAGGTGACCTTCAACAGATGAATGGTCATTGTGTTTTACCCTCATCTTTTGGATCCTGTTTCTATTCCAACATGGTGTCCACAGTGCCTACCAGAGTCATTGGTAAAACGGGTCCCACAGGCATATTCCACCATTTTCCCAGGTGCTCATTTTTATGTGCTCCACAACATGTTTGAAATGATGGCAATATATAAATGGTGAACAGAGTAATTGTTCTGAGGGGCCAGGCACTGGGCAGGGAGGGAGGTGGACGTGGCTGTAAATGGGCAGCACTCGGGATCCTTGAGAGATGGGAACTGTTCCGTATCTTACTTTGATGAGAATATGTTGATTGTAAACCTTAAGAGGTTCAGTCTGATATTTCCACACATACCTACAGTGTACACTCATCAGATCCAGCCCCCTTCTCCCCATCTCCAACATTTCCAACATCTTTAATAATCTCTATTCTACATTCAGGTAGGCATTTTGTTTGATTTTTTAACTTACTCATATGAGAGAGACAACACAGCACTTGCCTTTCTGTGTCTGCCTTATTCACTCAGCACAATGTCCACAGGGTCCATCCACATTGACACAATGACAGGATTTTATCCTTCCATGCAGCTGAATGATGTTCCATGTTGAGTGTGTGACACATTTTTCTCCTCCAATCATCTGGTGATGGGCACTTAGGTTGACTCCACAGCTCAGCTGTTTTGAATTAAGCTGCAGAAACGTGGGTGTGGATGCTTCTCTTTGCTCTGCGATTTCATTTCCTTGTGATCAGTGTAAAGACCCAGCTGTGATATTTTGCTCAGTATTTTGTGGAAGCTGACTAAAGCGTCCTTGGATCTGTTGGCCTCATTTCTTAACTGAAACATATCAACCTACAGTTTTCCCCAAACAAAAAGTTGACTTAAAAATTATAAATAAGAAGTGAAATTGTCTGAGCATGCCATTGGTTCACAGTTCTACTTTTGATGTGTTTCTGCTTTCCTCTTGAACTGAAGATTGCTTTTCACATTCTCCCATGCAATTGTAGCTGCTATGGTCCATCCTGTGTTTAGAGTGACCCTTATGAGAGCAGGTAGATGAGAGTGAACATGGATTGCTGACAATGTGCTGTGGCTTTATGTCAATTCATAAGTGACGTGTGCAGCAGAACGTGGTGAAGTTTGCTTTGCAGAAAATGTTGGATTTTGAAATAAGCAGATTTGGGACCATAAGAAATGTTGGCTCTGACCTTTCATTGCTGTGGGGGGATGGGGTGGGGTCTGCAGAGCACACATCTTGTGCTGTGTTTTATAAGGATCTAGAAGTGAGGAGCCCAAACCTGGAAACATAAAGAAATGACATGGAGAGGGACAGGTTCCTTATGCTGTTCCGCTCACTGCACACTGTGCATGTGCTGAAGTAACACCCTGAACCCCGTTGACATGTACAACCACATGCCAGTGAAGAGTAAATTGAGATTTAAAAACTGTACTCCGCCTTTGCCTCTGTGTTGGACCATGTTATACACACTGTTCTTATTTCCCTGGTCGCTGCTTCACAAGGAGGCAGGAGCTTATGGTCAGCAGGCAACGAGCTTGAGGTCACTCAGGGGATGATGAAGAGGCCCCTGACCAGGCTACAGGGATCAGGCCACGCTTCAGACCTGAGGTGCAGTTGGCTCTAGAGAAGCTTTGCTGATGTGAAATTCAAGGTCAAGGGAAACAGAAGCTCTGACACTAACTCCTGCTTCTGGGATTCTCCCCAACACAATGACGCTCTGTCTCTGGGTGAGCAGCCTTAGGAAGAAAGCAGACACCAAGGCAAGGCATTCGAAGTTTCCTTGGTTATTTTAATGTGATTTTCTCTGTGCATTCATGAAATTGAGCACATTTTCATGTTTCTGAGATGTTTGTATTTATCCTTTTAGGTGAGTGGTTCAGGCACTTTGATCATTTTTTCTGCTGCTTTTAAAATTCTAATTGTTTTGAAATAATTTGCATTTATCTCTTTTGCTAGTTTTGATTTTATTTAATTTATTTTTTAATTTATTCATTTGTTCTAATTAGTTGTGCATGACAGTATGAATGTATTTATAAATCATTCTGATAAATCATATATAAGTGGAGAGTAACTTCTCATTCTTCTGATTGTACCTATTGTAGGATCACATTGGTCATGAAGACTTGTATGTACATGAGGTATAATATCTGTTTAACTCTACTACCTCTTCTACCCACTCACCGCTTCCCCTCCCTTCACCCCCTTTACATAATATAAAGTAACTATTCTTCCATTACCCCCTCCCTTATTGTGAATCGGCATCCACATATCAGAGAAAATATTTGGCCATTGGTTTTATGGTTTGGCTTATTTTGCTTAGCATAATATTTTAAGCTATATTTTATTGTCCATATTTGAGGTTTATGACTGATGGCATGGGTAAGTAGAGGGAGTTAAAAGATCAAAATAATGAAGCAAATTTCCACAATATACAGCATATGTTTTCCCCTAATTTTAAGATTTTCTTATCAATGTTTTTGACAGGCACATTTTAATTATTTTATTTTTAAAATTTTTGTAATTGTACATGTTTATGGGGCATATCATATTAAGTTAATTCATGCATTTTGGAAAACTATGTAATTAACATGTAATAATCATATGTATTTATGAATACAGTGTAATATTTCAATATGTGTACACAGTAAGTACTGATTAAATGAACATTACCAATGTCTCTGTCTACTCCTTACTACCTTTGGTCTGGAGACTTTGAGCTCCTCTTTCCTAGTTATCCAAAAATATGTAATGTGTTGCTATGAACAGTTCACCTCCTGTGCTGGAGAACTTGACAGAACTTGTTCATTTCTTCTAACTGTGTTTAGGTACCACTGCTCCAACCTCCACCTGCCTCCTTCTCCCCACCACCCTTTCGCAGGCTCTGGTAGCCATTCTTAGACATTCCAATACAATTTGTAAAAAATGCACATATGAGACAGGAAGTAGAATTTTTGTTTCTGCATGTGCTTTTTACTTAATGTAATATCGTGGGAGACAAGCCCATTTTTGTACCTGAGTCCACTGATGATGTTCTGAATTCTACTTGTTTCAGTTCTTGCATCTATTTTAATTCTCAGAGCATTAATTTATACTTTCTTGTAGAACTCCTGCCCTCTTGCAGCTCTTGCCTGCAACTTTAAATTACTATGTTTACGCATGCTAAGAATGAAACTTTTGGACTGGGGAGATAGCTCAGTTGGTAGAGTACTTGCCTTGCAAACACAAGGCCCTGGGTTTGATCCCCAGCACCACAAAAAAAAAAAAAAGAATGTAACTTTCCTTCCAATGAATAATCATTCAAGCACCAGTTACTTCAAAAACCTTTCCTTGTGGATTTGAATATTTATTATAGTATAGCTTTTACTGGACTGGATTTGGTAGGAATAATCTGCTTCATTCATATACATACTTAGATTGAAGCCATTTCAGAATATTTTGATAAACACAGCTTTATGATACCTATAATATAAAACAAGATAAAATTTCCCTTGTTACTCCATTAGAAGTCATCTTGTCCAGTTTTTCATGGTGGAAAAGATGACCCAGTGTCCTTAACAACTTCTATGTGTTTGGCTTTTCCCTCAACACCAGAACATGGATTTGGTTTGAGCTGTCCATCCACTCCTGTCAAGCATTTCAGTCTGACCACTGCCATGTCTACTGGTTTCTGTGGATGATATAACCAATCATCAACAATTAGTGGAATTTTAAAAGCATACAGACTTAAACCCTTTCATTACTAAACTTTAGAAATCCAGTACGTGTTTAATTGGATTAAACACTGAGGTGTCTACAGGGCTCTGTTCTCTCAAGAGGTTGTGAGGCAGAATCCTGCCCAGCTTCTGGAAGCTGCCTATAAGCAAAAATAGCCAACATGCTCTTAGCAACATTACGAAAACACAAATAAGTGGGAGGGAAGCAGACCTCAACCAGATCAGCAGGTGTTCTTTATTCTGCAGTAAAGTCAATCAATCAGGCACTGAAGGGTCTCATGTTCTGGGTAGGAAGATGGCTCACAGTTACAGAAGGAGTCTAAGTTTTATGGGTCACAATGAGGGTGGTTTAATTATTGGAGCTGAAGGAGGACATGTTGGTTTGTACAGTCAGGAAAAAAGTTGTGAAAAGCCCAAAACTCACTGTCCCTCAGAAAATGGTGTCCACTGCTTTTCTTCTCTCTGTGGGATTCATTGTTTCCCAGAACTTCACTATCTGTTCTCCTCCTTCCAGGACTCATCTGCAGCAGGAAATGCTGAAAGTCCAGGGCACAGTTTTTCAGTGTTTGACTCCTCCCTTCAGGACCCATTGTGGCTGGGAAGGGATGATGGCTAGCTTTTGGTGGACTTGCTGGGGAAGAACCCAGGAAGGATGAAAGTGTGGTTCTTCCCCTCAGGGTACATTGTTACTTTGAAAGGATTCACTGTAGAGGAGAAATGATTGCCTCCATCTCCCTCTTCCTCCAGGTCAGACAGTTTGGGGATTGTCACTTCCCTGTACTGGGCCTGTCATTTTCCATGACCTTCACCACCCAAGTTCCTTGGCTTATGGTGCCTTCCACCCTCTTCCAGGGCAGCAGTGGCAGGTGAGTCTTCCTCACATTGCATTACTCCAACAATGACTTTCTCCACACTACCACTTGTAAGGACTACATACATTGGTTTCCTCAGATAAGCTGGGGTAATGTCCCCTGCTATGGTCAGTTTGTCAGAAACCTAAATCTCATCTTCTCCTGACCAACATATTCAGAGGTTCAGGGACCTGGATGTGGACCTTGCTTAGGGATATAATCTACCCACCAACTCTCATGTCCCAGTTGTGAGCAAAGAGCTGTAAGCTGAAGTCTGTTAGGTGGAGTTTTGTGGAAAACACTCATCATCCCAATGGACAAAATAGTCAAAAACACAACATTGAGCAGAATATGGCAGCACAGAAAGTGTATAATTCACTTGATAGGAATTTTACATGAGGCAACAGTGATCTGTGCCCTTATGATTCTACATAGTAATTACCACAAGGGCAGATGTACCATCTGGAATTGGTCCAATGGAAGCTTCTGTGTGGCTGCTAGGGTCTGTTGAGAGCAGGGTGGTATCTGTGCTGCTAACTGTCTCAAGGACAAACAGGACTGCTGGGCCCCTGTGCTTACCAAGGTTGTTAAGAGATATTTGTCCGAGGAATGTGCGGTTGCCTGGAGACCTTATCCGTCAAGGACGGGAGCGGGGCTTAGCCCCGACTCATCTCCTACATAGTTCACCCCTTCCCTCCTCCCTTCTTCCACTAGGACCATTCAGTTCTGACAGGACCCAATGAAAATCAAATAGATTGGCCGGACCCAACCAGAGGAGGTTTAGCTGTTCAAATGTTAACCAATTAAAAGAACACTGTAAAACTGCTTGCCTTTGATTATAAAAACCCTGCTGACAAGGGCTCGGGGCCTCTCCTAGCGTCGTTGATTAAGGATGCAGAGGACCGGGTTCGAACTCGCTAATAAATGACTCTTTGCTGCTTGCATTGATCGTGGTCTCTGGTGGTCCTTGTGGGGTCTCAAGCCTTTGGGCACAACAGGTCCATTTCTTTTCTGAGTTCTGGTTACTTGGAGTATATTCACTTTGTGAAAACTCATTGATCTGTTAATACAGAACTTTTCCCATCTGTATTATATACTTCATTTGGGAGGTTTCTTTGGTTTGTATTTTGCAAAGACCCACCTGGGACTCCCTTCATGCTTCATCCTTGACTCTTCTACTCTTCCTGGATAGAATGTGGATTTGATATCTGGCAGTGTAGCAGCTGTTCTGTGACCACAAGAATGAGAAACACACCCTGGGGGTGATGGAGCAGAACAATACCAGGGAAGGGGACTGGAGTGGAAGATGGAGGTTGATGGCGAGGTCCAAAGTACAGTTAGGAGAACAAATCATGGAGTTCTAGGCACTGAGCCCTGACTGCAGTGGACACCTGACATACTGGACTTCTGAAAGGACCTGAGCACAGGTAAACCCACTAATTTGGCCAAAGTGTATTCAGTCATGCAAGAAAAACGGGAATCACCCTCAGCTTATTTAGAAAGATTAATGGAGGCATTTAGACGGTATACTCCTATGAATCCAGAGTTCCCAGAGAATCAGGCAGCAGTAGTAACGAGCTTTGTTAACCAGGCAGCACCGGACATAAGGTGTAAGTTACAAAAAATAGAGGATTTAGAAGGGAAAAGTATTCAAGACTTAATGAGAATAGCCCAGCGGGTATTCAATAACAGAGATGCACCAGAGGAAAAGCAGCTTAGGGCTACTAGGGAAATAACCAAAGCATTAGCAGTAGCAGTGCAGGGAGGGAAAGCAGAAAAAGAAGGAAACAGACTCCCGAGTAATCGACCACAACTTGGGAACTCCAGAGTGCATGATCTGGGTCGGAATCAGTGCACTTCCTCCTTACAGACAATGGTATACGGTGCTGGATTTAAAAGATGCCTTTTTTAGCTTGCCTCTAGCTCCAAAGAGCCAAGAGCTATTTGCCTTTCAATGGACAGACATTGATGAGGGTATCAATGGACAACTTACCTGGACGAGATTGCCACAGGGATTCAAAATTCTCCCACCTTGTTGGACGAAGCTCTACATGAGGACTTAGGCACCCTCAGTCCTCAACCCTGCTGCACTGCTTCCTGACCCTGACCTGGACACACCCATACATGACTGCTTGGAAATCCTAGCCCAGGTTCATGGGCTTAAAGAAGACCTGCAAGATCATCCGCTGCTTGATGTAGATGCAGTATGGTTCACAGATGGGAGCAGCTTTCTACATCAGGGTCAAAGGTATGCGGGTGCAACAGTAGTGACTGAGACAGAGGTAATTTGGGCTGAGCCTCTACCAATAGGCACCTCTGCCCAGAAGGCAGAACTGATAGCCATGACTAAGGCTCTAACAATGGAAAAAGACAAAAAAAAAAAAATTTGACTGTATACATGGACAGTCGTTATGCCTTTGCAACTGCCCATATTCATGGGGCTATTTACAGGGAAAGGGGAATGCTAACCGCAGAGGGGAAATCTATTAAAAACAAGGAAGAAATTGTGTCCCTGATAGACGCCCTCTGGTTACCCAAGAAATTGGCTATCGTACATTGCCCTGGGCATCAAAAACCATCTGATCCAGTATCCAGGGGCAACTGCACTGCTTAGCAGACAAGGTGGCACGTGAAGTAGCCCTCCAGAGAGACTTGATCACGGTTGCTCAACTCCCAGACTCTGGCTCACAAACCCTCCCAAAAGACCCAACCTACACGGAAGAGGACTTATCATGGATTCGCCAGCAACCACTAGCCCAATGCTTAGATGGATTGGGGAAAGACTCTGAAAACTGGATGATACTTCCAGAACTGATGGGGCAGAAAGTGTTGCGCAGGCTCCACCAGTCCACCCACATGGGGACAAGAAAATTACAGGACTTGATGCTGCAAGCAGGAATTAGAATTAAAGGTGTGCAAAATAAGATAGAACAGATTGTCAAAAGTTGCAGAGTTTGTAAGTTAACAAATGCAGGATATAGCAAGTGGGAATCAGGAAATAGATTAAGGGGGGATAGGCCAAGGGCATATTGGGAAGTTGATTTCACTGAAGTAAAACCTGGAAGGTATGGGTATAAATATCTAGTAGTTTTTGTAGATACTTTTTCAGGATGGGTTGAAGCATTCCCCACCAAGCGGGAAACGGCGCAGATAGTGGCTAAAAAGATTTTAGAGGACCTCCTGCCAAGGTAAGGATTTCCTGTGATGATAGGGTCTGACAACGGGCCAGCGTTTACTTCACAGGTAAGTCAGGGGCTGGCTTCAGTACTTGGGGCAAATTGGAAACTGCATTGTGCTTATCGACCCCAAAGCTCAGGACAGGTAGAGAGAATGAACAGAACTTTAAAAGAGACCTTAACCAAATTAACCCTGGAGACTGGCGGTAACTGGGCGACTCTCCTTCCCTATGCCCTATATCGGGTGCATAATTCTCCCTATAAGATGGGACTCACCCCTTATAAAATCATGTTTGGGACCCCGCCTCCAATACTCCCTGATCTGACTGAAAGAAAAAAATGTAGATGATTTTGAACTTTTATCTTCCCTCCAGGCCCTGCAGAGGGCCCACAGAGAAGTCTGGCCTAAGTTCAAAAGTCTGTACGAGTCAGGCCCGCCTCCTGTTCCTCACAACTTCCACCCGAGTGATTGGGTCCTAGTGAAGCGACATCGACAGAGCAACTTGGAACCACGGTGGAAGGGCCCCTACATGGTCATTTTGACTACACCCACCGCCCTCAAAGTCCACGGCATCGCCTCCTGGATTCATCACACCCACGCCAAGTTGACTGAACCCCTTTCCGACATCGTGCTTCCTGCCCTAGACGACTCTGCCTGGAGAGTGGACAGGTCTAAGGACAACCCGCTAAAGATCAAGCCTTGCTGCCATAGACTGTGACTATGTTCTTGCTTTTAATTTGTTCTTTTGTTCTGGCCATAACCATAGCTGTAGCTCCAGTTTTTGGAGCCACCAACTTCAGCCAATATCAGCCCATTAAGCAGCAAGAATTAGAACAATAGAGACCCAAGATTGGCTCTCTAAATGTTCTTGGAAAGGGGGGATGTTGAGAGCAGGGTGGTATCTGTGCTGCTAACTGTCTCAAGGACAAACAGGACTGCTGGGCCCCTGTGCTTACCAAGGTTGTTAAGAGATATTTGTCCGAGGAATGTGCGGTTGCCTGGAGACCTTATCCGTCAAGGACGGGAGCGGGGCTTAGCCCCGACTCATCTCCTACATAGTTCACCCCTTCCCTCCTCCCTTCTTCCACTAGGACCGTTCAGTTCTGACAGGACCCAATGAAAATCAAATAGATTGGCCGGACCCAACCAGAGGAGGTTTAGCTGTTCAAATGTTAACCAATTAAAAGAACACTGTAAAACTGCTTGCCTTTGATTATAAAAACCCTGCTGACAAGGGCTCGGGGCCTCTCCTAGCGTCGTTGATTAAGGATGCAGAGGACCGGGTTCGAACTCGCTAATAAATGACTCTTTGCTGCTTGCATTGATCGTGGTCTCTGGTGGTCCTTGTGGGGTCTCAAGCCTTTGGGCACAACAGGTCCATTTCTTTTCTGAGTTCTGGTTACTTGGAGTATATTCACTTTGTGAAAACTCATTGATCTGTTAATACAGAACTTTTCCCATCTGTATTCTATACTTCATTTGGGAGGTTTCTTTGGTTTGTATTTTGCAAAGACCCACCTGGGACTCCCTTCATGCTTCATCCTTGACTCTTCTACTCTTCCTGGATAGAATATGGATTTGATATCTGGCAGTGTAGCAGCTGTTCTGTGACCACAAGAATGAGAAACACACCCTGGGGGTGATGGAGCAGAACAATACCAGGGAAGGGGACTGGAGTGGAGGATGGAGGTTGATGGCGAGGTCCAAAGTACAGTTAGGAGAACAAATCATGGAGTTCTAGGCACTGAGCCCTGACTGCAGTGGACACCTGACATACTGGACTTCTGAAAGTACCTGAGCACAGGTTACATGTTCCCAACACAAGAAATAACATGTTTGAGACCATGGCTATGCTAGTTATTAATTGGATCATTACACACAGGAATCCTGCCTCGTCTGCTGACAAATCCAGGATTGATAGTTGGACGAGAAAATATCTGGAAGAGAAGCCAGTTCCAGTCAAACCATCCTAGATTAGCCAACTATCTACTATGTCCCCAGTGCACCAGAAAGCCCAGCTGAGTATGGCAGAGTGTCCCAGGGGATGTACAACTGTGTACAGATTCATAAGGAGACTGGTGAGCTCAGAATTACTCATCACTGGGCACTCCTATTAGATAGTAAGATATTATAGTAAAACCATTTGCTTTTAGAAATGCTTCTTATGCAGCAATAGTTAACCCTCACAATTAGTGAAAGGAAGGGAAGTGAAAGCAATTAGAATAATCTGCTACTTTGTGGTTTGGAAATTACTCTGATGGTTAAAGACCACATTCACAACTACTCTCTTATTCAAGTTTGTTTGATACAATTGTATTTTAAATGATACATAGAGGGATGCACCATGTAGATTTGCTTTTCAACAATCTTTGCAGTTTTGGACAATTTCCTTATAATTGTGATGGCTTGTGATTGATTTGTAGCTATTTATCACCCTCTGTACTACAAGTTTATCATGAAGTGTTGACTCTCTGTGTTGGTGGTACTGGCGTCCTGGATCACAAGTGCCCTAAATTCCCTGTTGCACAGTGGATGTCCTTCTGCACCCATTTGGAACTGCCCCACTTTTTCTGTGAACTCAATCAGGTGGTCCTGCTTGCCTATTCTGCCACTTTTCCTAATGACATGGTGATGTATGTATTCTGCAGCAGGATTGCTGTTCTGTGGTCCCTCGCTGGTGTCCTTTACTCCCACTCCAAGATAGTGCCCTTTGTCCTTACAATCTCATCAGCTCATGGCAGGTACAAAGTCTTCTCCATCTGTGTGTCTCACCTCTCTGTGGTCTCCTTATTCTATTGCACATGCCTAGGAATGTTCTTTAACTCATCTGCTGCACACTCCAGTGCCACAGCCTCAGTGATGTACTCCGTGTTCACCCCCATGCTGAACCACTTCATCTACAGTCTGAGGAATAAGGACATCACAGGGGCTCTGAGAAGACTCTTCAGTGGGAAACTCTAGAGGAGACCGATTTCATGAAGTGCCTCTGGTCAAAGGGCACTAAGCCACAGAGCCAGAAATTACAGTTCTTTAATCAGATCCTGATGGAGAATGGGCTCTTTCCATTCATATCCTCTGAGTTGATGCCTTTCATTTCAACATCTTTGCTGAATTAAAACAACCTCATTAATAAGGTGTCATTTCTGTTAGCCAATGTCTTTCTCTCATTTTCTACTGTCCTCGTGTTCTTCCAGATCTCAGATCACAGGCAGTCTGGAGATTCCTGTCATTGTCACAGAGAAGTTACACTAGTCATGTGGAATCAACTGCACTTGCAGCTGCGGTGTTTGTGTCGTCCTCTTGTAGAGGAAGACCTGGGAACACAATTCTTCAATGTTCTGTTCCTTATTGCTGCCTGCAATGCTGCCTCACCTGGTCTATGTTGTGATCTAAACTTCAACATACCAGTGACTTTACAGCTCATCACAGGAGTTTATGGTCACAGGAATATGATGCTCTTATTCAGCACAGTGTTGAACTCATGCTGTATTCCATGGTTAGGAGTAATAATGAAAAATTGCGATTGAATACACATTAAACATGTATGATCTTACATGTTTACACTAAACACACCCAGAAGGAAAAGTTACACAAATCAGTGACTCAGTGTGATCTTAGAGTCAGAGGACCTTACATTTTCAAATTTAAATCAGACTTTGATCTTCAGTCATATGTCCATGAAAGGTCTATTTCTGATGCTGCACATCTACTATTTGAAATGTGAAATCCTGTTGTCCATTCATAAAGGAGTTTATTCAGTGACTGAAGGATTCCGCACAAAGTTCTTACTGTTCTGGACATAATCTCACTCTTCTTGCTTTATAATCCTTGGTGCTAAAGAAACGCATGACTCCTTCTTTTGACATTGTTAACAAAATGTCTAACCCATTACAATTTTTTGTTGTAAACCTTAATGTTTACAGGTGAGTGAACTATGTGTACATTGACACTAACTTTATTTTCATTTCATCTTTTATGTTCAAACTCTCTTCGGTGCTCACAAGCAATGGGTGACTTTCATAATAACTTGAATCCTGCCCTGCCATGCCTTGTTCAGGAGGTTGTGCATGGGTCACATGGTGTCCCCCACACACACTTCCCACTTCCCCTGGTTGCCTGAAATGGAAACTCAACAATGGTTACTTTGCAATGTACCACAGTGAACGACAGATATTTAATGATCTATATACACACACTACAGATGGTGCTGGAGGTTGTCCAATTGATGAGAATGAGGCAGAAACAGAAAGGCCGATATAACTCTCTCCCTCTACCACACAGAAACCCAAACACGGAGGAGCTAGAGTGGAAGTGTTGCTGGGGACAGTGCTGCATGCTGTGGGGAGGGAGGGAGAGTGGAGTGGAGGTGGACATGACCAGTGCCCGCTGCAGGCATGGTGTGCAGGTCACTGTGAATCCCATCATCTGCACCAGATGTGGGTCAATAGCAATGACAAGTTAGGACAAAAATAATAAAGAAAATAAAGTGTGAGCAACCTCTCTGGCCTCCACTGACTCCCCAGTGAGCAGAGAGGAGGACCGTTTTCTGAAGATATCAGAGAAGTGACCAAGAGTTCGTGCTTTAGAGATGCTGGGACCTTAGTGAACATGGCTCCCTAAATTTCATGAGCTGAGCCTTGCCACGGTGCCTGGCTGTCAAAGAATTCGTGGGCTGAAGTGAACCTCTCACCACAGCCTCCTGAGTAGCTGGGTTTACAGGTGGGTGATAGGGAACCTGCTCAAAGGGACATTTTGCAAAAAATTAATGGAATTATAAGGTACAAATCTCAGAGAAAGTTTGCATCAAAAGATCTAAATATCATCACTTTACCAAAGTCTTTATCACCAAAGGACTAAATGACAACTGTGAACATGTTTTTAATGAATGTTCTAATTGGTCTGGGGACAATGTCATAAAGCCAAGAATGTAGACCCATGGTTTATAAGCTTGGGTGAAAAGGGGGATAGAAACCCCCTTGAGGAATCAGGGGCCATGTCCCCAACACGAACCATGTCTGTGGAGATCCAGGAGCCCTAGTCAAGGTGGGTACCTCGTGTCAAACCTGGGAGAGAACTTCAGCTCAGGATGTCTTCAGGTTAAATTTCTGGAAGGAAGAAGAGGGCGTGAGATGGAGTAATAGACTGAATTCTCCTGACCGTAAACCCTGTCTCTTGGGAATAGAGAATCTCCTGAAAGAGAAACGTCCTTGGTGCAGAACACTGTCCAGCAGGGGAATTAATCATGTGCCCAGCGTTGCCACAGTGAGGACGTGCCTAATGAGAAGTCTGGGGAGCTGTGTTTGGCTCCTCTCTGCAGTTCCTCACAATGTTCCACCTTGGACTGGACAGGACGTGGTGGTTTCTTGCTCTCAGAGTGCTCACCCAGGTCAGTGAGACCCAAGAAATCCTGCAGGAGATGTTCAGAGAATGGACACCAAGTTCATTGGCCTGAGGTTCTCCCAGAGCCAAACCAGAACTGCCTGACCTGGGAGATTGTGGTTATCAGGCTGTTCGATGGTCTGCTTTCCTTCTTAATTCATTGATTCATTTATTTATGATGCTGAAAAGGGAAGTAGCAATTTAACGACCTTTTCTCAAAAAAGAGATCAGTCCTAGAAGTGGGGAGCTGTGGCTACCAGAGCTGGGAGGACGTGCAGGGAACTGAGGGGACGGCCAGGGACACAGGGTGGAGCTCACAGGAGGAAAAGCTCACAGGAGGAAAGAGTCTAGTGCTCTCTACCTCAGTGGGTAACATGGTCACTGCTGCTGGTTGTGGATTTGAAATAGCTGGTAGAGAAGATTCTGATTGTTTCCAACACACAGGAGTGATCAGTGTTGAGGGGGATGGAGATGTTAATTCACTGACTGATTATCACACATGGCTCACATGCATTCAATGATCTCACTGTGCCCCAAAATACACACAACTATCATTGCTGCTTAATCCTTTAGAAATATTTTTAAAAGAGATCAACACCATGGCCTAAGTATTACATAGCAAAACCCACTGAGAAAAATAAGATAGAGTCCTGCCTCACCCAGTGACCAACCCTGTGAAGACAATGGCCAGAGAGGTGCAGCAGCCTCCGGGAGGCCATCCTCCTGCTCTCCCAGGAACAGTGTGGAGAGCGTTTGTTTTTCTCAGTTTACTTCCTTTCATGGATTGTTGGCTTGTGACATTCATCTTTCCCACTAAAAATATGTCCTTTTTGTTTTGATGCCTTATACTTTTGTGTGCCACCCAGGGGATACATGGAAGGTGGAATCAAGGAAGCTTCTCCTTCCTTCCAGTGTCCCATGGACAGTCCCCCCACTCAGGTACATTTAGCATCCCCTTCTGTTCATTGAAAAAAAATTTTTTTTGTTTCTTTAAACACAGGGAAGGTAATAGCCATACAAAAATGAAATACCAAGGTTACCTGTAATGGGAGATTGACAGACTGGAGTTCCTGACTACCATTTCTTTTTTTTTTTTTTTTTTTTTTTTTGTAAACAAATGGGATACATGTTGTTTCTCTGTCTGTACATGGCATAAAGGCATACCATTTGTGTAATCATAAATTTACATAGGGTAATGTTGTTTGATTCATTCTGCCATTTTTTCCCTTCCCCCCCCACCCCTCTCACCCCTCCCCTCCATCGATACAGTCCTTCCTTCCTCCATTCCTGCCCCCCTCTCTAAACCCAACTCCAACCCCAACACTAACCCTTCCCACCCCCCATTATGTGTCATCATCCACTTATTAGCGATATCATTCTTCCTTTGGTTTTTTGAGATTGGCTTATCTCACTTAGCATGATATTCTCCAGTTTTATCCATTTGCCTGCAAATGCCATAATTTTATCATTCTTTATGGCTGAGTAATATTCCATTGTATATATATACCACTTTTTTTTATCCATTCATCGATTGAAGGACATCTAGGTTGGTTCCACAATCTGGTTATTGTGAATTGAGCAGCTATGAACATTGATGTGGCTGTATCTCTGTAATATGCTGATTTTAAGTCCTTTGGGTAACCATTTCTTTATTCTTTAGAGGAAAATTGACATGCTAACCACAGCTTCCCTGTGTGTGTACTGCCTCCTCATTGTGTGGTGAGAGCCCGGGATAGCACATGATGTCGTGTGTGTGTGTGTGTGTGTGTGTGTGTGTGTGTGTGCAGGCACACATTCCCACACATACAGGTTTTGGAGCAAGGGACCTGGGCTCAATGCATAGACTGTACAAAACTTCGATGCCTTCACCTAATGACGGTTGTTGACTTTACGATAGTGTAAAAGCAATATGAATTTCATAGAAGCTGAGCGTTGAATCTTGAGTTTAGGTCTTTCCCCAGGCTGGTGGTACGTAATGCAATATAATCTCATGATGCTGGGCCCTGGTGGCCCAGAGCTAGACTCCAGATCAGCCGTGCCCTCCCCTGGTGAACACCTGAGACTCCAGGGCTGCTGTGCTGCTCAGCTGGGAGGCTGGTGGGTGGGGCGTGTCAGTGCATTGCTGACCTGTGGGGTCCCAGCCCTTCTGATGGCTTCATCAGGACATAGTCCACCACCATCCCCGAGCGTCCAGGGGTTCCAGGACTCAGGAAGACAGGAGAAACTAAGTGACAGTGCACTTCAGTCCAAAGGAAAGTTCTGCAGCTAATTTATAGTGTGAATGCAAAAGCTTTGGGCAGAATCATTTGTCTTGATGTTTCAGTGGCACAAGACAACTGCATTCTTCAATGTGGTAAATATGATTTTAAGTATGTTTTAATGGACACATAACATTCCTACCTATTTACATGGCACAGTAGAATACTTTGGAAGATGCATGCAGGGTGAAATGAACAAGGCAGGGTGGTCAGCTTTGCTTCTCCTCCAGCATTAGTCACTCCTACGTGCTGAGAATCTTCAGGCTCTTGTAGTTACTGTGAAGTGTGTGGAAGGTTGCTGTTGCCACAGTTCCCCTATTGTGCTGCAGACCCCAGAGCTGGCTCCTCCTGGCTCTCAGAGTTTGGGAACTATTGTCTCCCTTTCTTCTGACCCCTCCCATGTACACTTTCAGTCTCCAGTGACCACGATTCCCCTCTCTTCCTGTGTAAGGTTAGGATTTTAGCTTCCACACATGAATGACAGCAGGCTCTGTTTCCATGCACACAGCTGCAAATGGCAGGATTCATTGTTTCTTAGCTGAATATGATTCCCTTGTGTTCTGTATCTGTTCTCCCATTGACAGAAACATTTTCTTTCCGTATTCATCCCATGATGGACATCCTGGTGGATTCCACATCTTGGCTCTTGTGAACAGGCTGTGATGAGTCCATTCGGCAGATGTCTCTCATGGATTCATAGACTTTGCATCTGCACAGAGCGGTTTTCATTGTCTTCAGTCCACATACCTCTACACTGTTCTCCTATTGTAAGTTAAATTAGATTTTCTTCACGTTACCTCATTTGCTTCCCACCAGGTCCTTATGCACTGGGTGGCATTAGTGCAACATTTTACAACTAAAGTGATGGAGTTTCAGAGTGCCTTTCTGTGTTCATGCAGTGCTAACAAACACAACACTGGGGCTGAAACTGTGAACACAGCATGCTGCTGTCAGCTCTGAGATCTGAGGAGTCACACACAGCAGCTCTCCTCAGGTGTAATCATACCTTGTGATGCATGCAACCAAGGAACTGTCCTACAAAAGACATTAGAGGGAGAATTGCCTTTTTAAATTGATTTCCCTGTTTAATTCATACATAATAATTGCATCTATTCACGGTGGACCTTGTGACACTTTGCTATGTGTGTCAATGTTTAATGACCAATTCAGTGTGTTCAACCCATTCATGTCTTTCAGCATTTGTCATTGTGAGTGACAGGAAAACTCAGACTCCTGTTTTCTAACTATTTTGCAATAAATGAAACATATGGGAACTCAAGTCCCCTGTTGTGCTGTGGAACACTCAGACTTCAAGTCCTCTCTGCAGCTTTTACCATCCACTAGCCCACCCCGTCCTCCCTCCCCGCTCCCTTCCCAGTCTCTGGTCACTGCTCTGCTCTCACCCTCTGAGCCATCCCTCTCCCTCTTCCTCTTTCCTGTTGCCACACTGGCATCCTTGCCCACTTTGGACGTCTGAAACAGGCACCTTCTTCAGGGCCTTGGCAAGGTCTTTGCCTCGTGCCAGACACTCTTCCCTGATAGCCTGTGGCACTTGCTCTCTCTTCCTGCAGATATGTTTTTGTTGTTGTTCAAACCAGATTTGTCAACTTCTTTTCTTTTTGCCAAAAGTCCAGTTTAAAAAAAAAAAAAAAAAAAACCTTCCATCTACTCTCCTCTTTTTTACCTTGTTTCCTTTCTTCCCAAGCATCTCCTTATCTGGGTTGTTACATAATTTTCAAAATTTGCTTATAATTTTCTCCATCTTTAGATTGTGGGGACATTGGTTTACTGTCCAATCGCACATTTTTTTAGATTATTCCCAGGGCACTGTAAATATTAACTTTTTTTCTTTAAGTACACTAGAGATTTCTCAGTATAGTTCTAGATTATATGACCTCCTGAGGAAATGCTGAGAGATGGGAAGGAACTTGTTTTAAAATGTGTAGGTGATGCCTTGACAGGTGACCAGATTCAGATGAAATATAAAAATGATGCCTTTACTGTGAATAAAAATGAGAGAAAATAGAAATTAAACAGTAGAAATGCATCTCCTTTCCCTCTCTCATTCTCTCTCTCTCATAGTCACACCAACCACATGAAACCAATGAATGACACAGAGATTTCAGAATTCCTCCTTCTGGGATTTGCAGAGGACCCAGAACTGCAGCCTCTCATCTTTGGGCTTTTCCTCTCCATGTACCTGGTCACTGTGCTGGGGAACCTGCTCATCATCCTGGCCACCATCTCAGACTCCCACCTGCACAAACCCATGTACTTCTTCCTCTCCAACCTGTCCTTTGTGGACATCTGCTTCACCTCCACCACCATCCCAAAGATGCTGGTGAACATCCAGACACAGAGCAAGGCCATCACATATGCAGGCTGCATCACCCAGATTCATTTCTTTGTACTCCTTATAGAGTTGGACATTCTTCTGTTGACTGTGATGGCCTATGACAGGTATGTGGCCATCTGTCACCCCCTGCACTACCTGGTCATCATGAAGCCCCATCTCTGTGGATTGCTAATTCTGGTGTCCTGGGTTGTGAGTGTTTTATAGTGCATTGTTGCAAAGCTTAATGGTGTTGCACCTGTCCTTCTGCACGGACTTGGAAATCCCCCACTTCTTCTGTGAGCTCAACCAGGTGGTCCAACTTGCCTGCTCTGACACCTTTCTCAATGAGGTGGTGATTTATGTTGCTGCCATCTTGCTGGGTGGTGGCCCCCTCACTGGCATTCTTTACTCTTATTCCAAGATCGTTTCCTCCATCCGTGCAATCTCATCAGCTCAGGGGAGGTACAAAGCCTTCTCCACCTGTGCTTCTCACATCTCCGTGGTCTCCTTATTTTATTGCACGAGCTTAGGTGTGTACCTCAGTTCTGCAGTGACCCAAAACTCACGTTCAACTTCAACAGCCTCTGTGATGTACACTGTGGTCACCCCCATGCTGAACCCCTTCATCTACAGTCTGAGGAATCAGGACCTCAAGAGTGCACTGAGGAGACTGTTTGAAAGAGAAAGATTAAATGTCAATTGACTGAAACTGGAGAAAAGCCCATGATTGCAGGACTCCGAACATCAGAGCCAGAAACTGGGTTCTTTTCACAAAGTGGTAGCAGAAGTTGCTCCTCCTACTTTATTTGTGAGTTTCTATTCCTTTGACTTCCACCTCTGCATGCAGCTCAACTGCATCATTCACATTATGACACTTTCTGATCTCTCTGAAATCCAATCCTCTCCATTTGTCCTTCTTCATCTTTCCCCAAATGATTCCCATATTTGGAAAAGGAAGACTTGCACATTCACATTTATCACATAAGATATATTTCTAGAAATAATTTAAGCTCAAGTGACATATATTATGCTAAGTAATTGTTTATTTCACTGAAAATAGTCATAATATCTATTCACTTGTGAAATATATTTAAAAAGCAAGGTCATTTTTATAATTTTATTTTGGGGGAAAATCTGAGAAAAAAAATTTGGTCCCACGGATTGAACCCAGGGATATTTACCCACCAGAGCCCTGTTTTATGTCTGAGATGTGGTCTTGCTAAGTGGCTTAGAGCCTAGCTGGGTTCTGAGTCTGACCTTGAACTTGCAATCTTTATGCCTCAGCCTCCTGAGTCACTGGGATAGCAGGTATGCAGCACCATGCCTGGCTGACAATAGGTTTTCAAGTGTGTGTTCCTTGCTGTATCACTTCCATAAATTACATTCTTGACAAGGTAGCCTTAAACATACCAGGGTGTTAGCTGGTCATCAGGTCATATCCTCATCTTTTGGATCCTCTTTCTATTTCAGTGTGGTGTTCCATACTCATGGACAAACCTGTCGTCACAGGTATCTACTCCACCATTTTCCCCAGGTGCACAATTTTATGTGTTTGAAAACTTTTTTGAAATGTTAGCAATAAAAAATTGTAACTAGATTAATGGTCATGAGTGGACAGTCACTGGACAGGGAGGTAGGTGGATGTGGCTATAATGGGGCAACACTCGGAATCCTTGACTGATGGGAATCGTCAAGGATTATAATACTTGGATCATTTGGCCTCATTTCTTAACAAGAACATGTCAATCTACAATTTTCTCCAAATAAAAAGTTGATTAAAATTATAAATGAGAAAATGAGTGTTGTCTGAGCACACCATTGTTCACAGTAAAAATTTCAATGACCTTTCCTTTTCCTTCAGGACTCATGGTTGCTTTTCACTTTCTCCCAGGAAATCGTAGCTGCCATAGTCTATCCTGGGTTTAGAGTGACCCTTATGAGATCAGGTAGATGAGAGAGAACATGGTTTGCTGATAATGTGCTGTGGCTTTATACCAATCCAGATGTAACGTGTGCAGCAGACTATGGTGAAGTTTGCTTTGCAGATTGGTGTGAAAATGTTGGATATTGAAATAAGCAGATTTGGGATGATAAGAATTGCTGGCACCTGATCTTTCATTGTTCTTGCTCTCTCTGCTATGTACACACTAAGGGAGACAGTACAGCTTAACATTTGATTGTAACGTGGCTTTTTCTTAAGTGAACATCTTTGACTGCCTCTCTTCTGCACAACCATGGAAAGCCCACACTGTTCTGTGATCTTGCCAGAGTTCTGCCACCTCATCAATAACATAGCAGTGTATTAATTTCTATTGTTCTAGGTCTTTCTCTCTTACTGAAGTACTCTTCACTTTTTAGACTTCTTTCATCCACTCAGAATTAAATCAACCAGGGTCTAGTCCACAGCCTTTCACTTGGTGGTGTCCTTGCTTCATGCACTGACTGTGTTAGTCAGTGTTCTGTTACAATAACAAAATACCTGAGATTTATATGGAGAGAAGTTTTATTTTGGCTCATGGTTTGCAAGGTTCCAATCTGAGGGACTGGCCCTGTGGCAGTGAGCACATGATGGGGGTGGTAAGTATGTGGCAGAGTAAAGCTGCTCACCTCATAGCCAGGAAATGAAAAATGAAGAGGAGGAGACTTGGGTTCGCACCCCTTTCAAGTGTGATCCACCAGTGACGTAAAACTTCCTACTAGAGCCCCTCTTAGCATTTCCCCCACCTTCCAATAGCACCAAGTGGGGAATCTGCTTTTACCCCAGTGCCCTTGAGGGACACTTAAGATTCACACCCTAGCACTGGTCTTGAAGCCTCAGTTCTGCAGACATCTGCTGTCTAGGATAACCTTGAGTGACCTTGGTGCAGATCACTCACGTAAGGAGCCCCTTGGTCTACAGTCTGAAGAGCAGGGAGATGAAGGGCCTAAGGGTATGGGACACCTCAGTGAAGGCCATCGCAGTATCTGCTGAGTTAGCAGCGTGCATGACACTGAGGACCAGAGAGCCTCGCCTCCTTCATCCAGCCTTTCAACATTTTCTGCTTTTACAAGTTCTAAAGCAGCTCTCTCCTTGGGTCTTCCTTCAGGGTCTTTCCTGTCCTTGGTGCTGTTCATAAAGTCCCAAGTTTGATGAATACAACCTGGCATTTTCCCAGTCATCTAAAATAATGGTTTGTTTTTCATGTTGAAGAAACAACATCTTTTACCTTTAATAAAAATTCTCAGAAGTGGCCTTCTGTGTTTCTTTTTGCCTTGGACACTTACTAGGAGAGATGTGCTCTGCAGTGATGAAAATGAGACCAAATGGAAGACTTCCTGCCTTTGTATGACTCTCCTTTCGGTCTCACTGAACTTACTGAATTTTACTACTCATACGCAGTATCAATTCCTTGAATTTCAGAAGTGTATCTCTCCTGTGCTTGCAACCGTGATGTCTAGTACAGTTCCTGGTAAGGAGTTTGTCCCCTGTGAATTCTTGTTGAATAGAAGGAAATTCAGGGGATGTTTGAAGAGAGAGGAGAGAATCTGGGCCAGAAACATACCCATAGGTAGATTTCCTAAGAGGCTTTGAGACAGAAAATTACTCCAGACTCATGGAGGTAGATCTTGATAAGACAGAGAACAGAGAGGGAATGAAACCAGCATTCAAAAGAGGCACCTGCTCGTCCTCACTTTCCCTTGACAGTAGTACAGCAATCAAGGCAGGGAACCAGCCTAGCTTCCCATGGCAGAGGCATGGAAAAAGGAAAAGCAGCGTATCCATAATGAGTACTCTTCAGCCTTCAGGAAGAAAGAAATCCTGTCATTCATAACAAAGTAAAGGGTGTGGGACACGTTGCCACATGAAAGAAGCCAGACAGCCAAACCCACATGTGCTCTGTCCTATGTGGAAGCAAAGGAGCCTCAGTCTGAATACAGAATAGTGACCCCAGTGACTGGCAAGGAGGCAGTAGGAGGAGGGAGGGAGGGAAGCTGGAAAATGGGTACCAGAAAACAGTTCAGTAGAAAGAAGAAGTCCTGGAGTTCCACAGCTGAGTAGGAGGAGGAGGGTCTGCAGAGCAGAACACCTTGTCCTGTGTTTTCTGAGGATCTAGAAGTGAGGAGCTCAAACCTGGGAACACAAAGAAATGACATGGAGAGGGAAAGGTTCCTTATGCTGTTTTGTTCACTGGACACTGTGTTTATGGGCTAAAGTATCACCCTGACCCCTGTTCACATGCACACACACATGTCAGTAAAAATTAAATGAAGATTTAAAAACTATACTTGGCATTTGCCAGTTTGTTGGACCATGTTGTACACACTGTGTCTGGATGTTCCTGGCCACTGCTTGACAAGGAAGCAAGAGCTTATTGTCACCAGGCAACGAGCTTGAGGTCACAGAGGGAAGGAAGAGGCCCCAGCCTAGGTCACAGAGGGGATGAAGAGGCCCCTGCCCAGTCTGTGGGGACCAGGCCAGGCTTCCAGACCTGAGGTTCAGTTGGCTCAAGAGAAGCTTTGCTGATGTAAAATTAAAGGTGGAACAAAACAGAAGCTTCTGATTAAATTCCTGCTTCTGGGATTCTCCCCAACAAGGAAGGCTCTGTTTCAGGTTGAGCAGTCTTAGGAAGAAATCCAACACCAACTTAAGGCACTTGAAGTTCCTTGATTATTTTAATGTGATTGTTTTGTCTATTCATGAAATGAACACCTTTTCATGTTTCTGAGCCATTTGTATTTATTCTTTTAGGTCAGTGGTTCAGGTATTTTAAGGATCAAATCAATTTTTCCTTGGGATTTTAAAATTCTAATTATTTTGAAATAAGTTTATATGTGTATTTTGCTTCTTCAGATTTCATTTAATTTTATTTCATTATTAAGATACATTTTATTGTCCATATTTGAATTTTACAATTTGATGTTTTGCAGTAAGTATAGTAAATGATTGTAATAATGAGGCAGATTTCCACATTATATAAGATATTATGTATCTTCCCCTAGTTTTTAAAATTTAAAAAAAATTATCAAAGTTTTTGACATACATATTTTAAAATATTGTATTTTAAAAATTATTTTCTTAGTTGTACAAATTTATGGGGTATGGTGTAATAGTTCAAATCAAGTGTAGATTGTGGAATGATAAAATCAGAATAGTCAACAATTCCATTTTCTTAAACAATTTCAGGAAAAATGTATAATTAATATGTAAAATTGTATATACAGTGCACAGTGCAATCTTTCAATATGTGTATGGAGGATGTTCTGATAAATAAAGGTAATTAATGTTTCTCTCTACTCCTTACTGCCTTTGGTCTGGAGACTTTGAACTCTTTCCTAGTTATTCATAAAACATTAATGTGAATTACTTCCTGTGCTGGAGAATTTGACTGAACTCATTCCTCCTCTCTAACTGTGGTTTGGTACCAGTTCTCCAACCTCCCACCTGCCTCCTCCTTCCCCACCCACCCTTCCCAGCCTCTAGTAGTCATTACTACACATTCTAATGACTGTAAAAAATGCACGTGAGACAGGATGTGGGATTGTTCTTTCTGCATGTGTCCTGTTTTACTTAATAGAATATTGTTGGAGACATGCACATTTTCATACTTGAATCCACCCATCATGTTCTCAATTCTACTTGCTTTAGTTCTTCCATCATTTTTAATTCTCAGTGTATTAATTTATCATTTCTTGTAGAAGTCCTATACTCTTTTGCCTCTTGCCTGAAAATTCAAATTACAATGGTTATTCATGCTAAGAATGCAAGTTTACTTCCAAAGAATAATCATTCAAGCACCAGGTACTTCAAAAACCTTTGTCATGGATTTGGATATTTATAATAGCATTGATTTTATAGGATTGGATTTGTTTGGGATAATTCTCCATATATACATATATATATATATATATATATTATAGACTGAAGTCATTTCAAATATTTTGATAAACACAGCTTTATGATATACTGTAATGAAAACCAAATTAAATTTTCCCTTGTTACTCCATTAAAAGTCATCTTGTTCAGGTTTTCATGGCGGAAAAGATCGGCAGGTTTCCTTAACAATTTCTGTCCATTCTTGGCTTTTCCCTCAACCTCAGAACATGGATTTGGTTTGAGGTGTCCATCCACTCTGTCAATCTATTCAGTCAGAGATTTGCCATGTCTATTGGTTTCTGTTTGTGCTATAACCAACTGTCACCAATCAGTGGAATTTTAAAAGGATACAAATGTAAAATATTTCACTGCCTCTTGGACTGTGCAGCTGCTGGTTCTTTCAGCTCTTCAGCTGCAGACAGTCATTGTGGACTATGCAGCTTCTGGTTGTATAAGCCCATCTAATAAATCCCCTTTTTATAATAAAAAAATCCCATATGTTTTTACTTTTACTTGTTTTAAATATTGAGGTGTCTGCAGGACTGTTTCTTCAAGTGTTTGTGAGGCAGAATCCTTTCTCTGCTCCTGGAGGCTGCCCACGTTCCTTGGCTCATGGCCACCTCCACCCTCTTTAAGGCCAGCTGTGGCAGGTGAGTCTTCCTCACATTGCATTACCTCAACGTTGACTCTTCTATTTTTCTCTTCCACATGTAAGGACCTTTGTGGCGACTTTGACTTCCTCAGATATCCTGGGATAATATCCCTCTCTGTGGTCACTTGTCAGAAGCCTAATCTCTTCTACTCCTGACTAACATATTCAGAGTTCTGGGAAGTGGGCTGTGGACATTGCTTCAGGAATTATTCTACACACCATCTCTCATGCCCCAGTTGTGGCCAAAGAGCTGTAAGCTGAAGTCTGTTAGGTGGAGTTTTATGGAAAACACACATCACATCATCCCAATGGACAAAATACATACCAGACAATATTGAGCAGAATAAGGCAGC
Source organism: Sciurus carolinensis (assembly GCF_902686445.1). Classification (NCBI taxonomy): domain Eukaryota; kingdom Metazoa; phylum Chordata; class Mammalia; order Rodentia; family Sciuridae; genus Sciurus; species Sciurus carolinensis. The sequence goes on from NC_062229.1 coordinate 16,393,355, forward strand.
ACAAAAGTGCACAATTCTGTTTATAAGAAGTTTACTTCAGTCAACAGGTAATCTGTTCTCTTATGATTCCAGAGAGTAGTTACCACAGGGGCAGAAGTAGCACCTGGAATTCTTACATAGAAGCTTCTGTGTGGCTGTTAGATTTTATTTCTTTTGTGAGTTCTGGTTGCTTGGAGGATATTCACTATGTGAAAACTCATTGAGCTATCGATATAGCACTTTCCCCATCTGTGTTTTATACTTCTACTGAGAGGTTTCTTTTGTTGGTTTGTATTTTGCAAAGACCTACCTGCGACTCCCTTTACACTTCGTCCTTGACTCTTCTCCCAGTGTTACTGGATGGAATACAGATTTGATATCTGGAGGTATAGCAGCTATTCTGTGACCATGAGATTAGAAACACACATTGAGGATGATGTTGTAGAAAAGCACCAGAAGACTAAGTCCTCAATTGCATCAAAATGTTGTGAGGGTAGCCTTGAGTTCCTAGGTAGAAATGGGTGATATATAAATAAATACAGAATTTGTTTCAGTAAGTGGTTTGGCTCTTTGTTACTTGTAACCAAGTATCCTCTATAACTGAATACAGACATTTGAGAATATTTGTAACAAGTCATATACCCAAAACATTTCCACAAGGATCACAAGTGGCATATGCAGATCCATAAATCCTTATGTGAAAATGAACATTCCATAAAATTACTATCAAATGACAGGATTTTATTCCTGTTTAATGGCCAAATATTATTCCATCATGAATGCAGGCCATATTTCCTGTATGTATGTGTTCAATCAGGGTTGCTACGTGTTTCATTAACTCTTCTTGGCATCAAGCCTGCTCATTCAGTACATTTTGCTCTCAGCCTCTTTCCTGGTACAGAGGCAGATTTGTGTATCTCTGAAGGTCCTAGAACCAGTTCTCCATGGACATGGAGGGATGACCGTATTTTAACTTTTATCCTCTTCTCTAAGATGATCAGCTCCTGAGGATGGATTTGGAAGAAGTCATCCTTCAAGACTTAAGATGATCAAGATGAGTTTAGGGTCTTAAATTTGCTTTGGCAATAAAATATGATTAGCTTGTTGGTGAGTCCCAAGGGACTTTCAAGGACATTTCTGCTGCTCTGTGTTGGAAACCTGCCTTGGCTGCTGAAAAATCCAGGCTAGACAGCTGGAGGAGAAGGAATGTGGAAGAGAAGCCAGTTCCTTTTAAGCCACCACTCTGTTGAGTCCCCTGTGCACCTGAAAGCCCAGTTGAGGTGGACAGAGGGACCCAGGGGACACACAACTCTCTGCAGATTCAAAAGGGGACCAGTGAGCTCAGAATAACTCATCACCTTGCACTTCTATTTGATGGTAAGATATTATATTAAACCCATTTGTTACACAGCAATAGTTAACCCTTACAGTAAGTGAAAGGAAGGGAACTGAAAGCAAGTAGAATAATCTGCTACTTTTTGCTTTGGAATTTGCTTTGATATTTAAAGACACCATTCACAATTACTCTCTTGTTCAAATTTATTCAATGGGAATGTAATTTAAAGTGATAAATGGTGATTATTTTCCAGGAAAAAGAACATGCATGTTTGTGTGGGAAGTTGTTTGCATGTTTGTGATCTGAAATTGCTTGACTGGGCAGGAACTCAAGCACTCTTGTGAGTCATCCATTGAACATGAAGACTGAAATGATCCCTGCACATGAAGGAGATACAGAATGGATAATATTAATTTTGCTTGTTCAATACCCCTCTAGTATCATGATAACATTTAGAGAAGGTAGGTGTGTCTGTCAGATGTTCATCATGTTGACTGAAATCCCTGACAAAGACAATTTCCATGACAAGAGATTATTTTGGGATCATGGTTTCAGAGGTTCAGTTCATGGTTTGCTGATGCCATTGCTCTGGACTTGATATGAGGACAAACAGGACAGAATGGCATGGAGGAGGAAAGGTTCCCAGCTCATGGCAAGGACGCAGAGAGAATGGGGAGCCAGAGATAAGATAGAATCCCAAGGGCATCCCCCCAACCATGATCTACTTCCTCCACCTTCACTCCTGTCTGTACTTATCACCAAGTAGTCCATTCAAATGATTAATCCATTGAGTGGATTAATCCACTGAAGAAGTTACAGCTTTCCTTCTCTAATCCTTTCATATCTGACATTTCTGCATTGCCTAATACTGAACTTTGGGGGGATAACTCATATACAAACCATACGTGACTTCATTCAGAACATGTAAGGGTTAATAATTCTAGACAGCCCTGGAAATTTTCAGGCAGAAACAGCTCAATAATTCCACCAAACCATGCCAATAAATCTTTTATGAACAAACCCCCTTGTACATGGGATCCAATCTTCCACTGCACAGTAATTGTATTTCCAGTATGAAAAAGACATGTTGTGGGTAGTAATGCAATATAAAGTATAGTTTATCTTTTCCTATTTAGAGTCCTGTTTGATGTTGAGGCAGATTGATCTTCCTATCATTTGAAATTTGTCTTTCTATAGAGACATGACTTGGAGATCTGTATTTCCTAAATATATATCTGATAAATGTCTGATGTGATTGTGGCAGAGACCATGCAAATGGTATGGAAATGACAACACCCAATACAGCAGCCTGGGAAGAGGGAGGAAGAAGGTGAAATATTGAGAACGCTGGTCCTTTCCCAATACATCCCTTCCCAGTGACAAGACAATCCCTGTGAAGAAGGTGTCCATCAAACCTAAAAATGATATTCTCTGGGGGGGGGCAGTCAAAATATTGATCCTTCCCCAAGTAAATACTTCTCCAGTGACAGTACAATAGTCCCTGGAGGGAAGGAGATAAGCACTGAATGCTGAACCCTGGACCCTCCATCCTTGTCCAGTAAATGCAAATTACAAACTCTCACAAAATGTTTCCTGAGTGCCAGAACTGATCTTTTCTGACGAAGTCTTCAGTGGTTCAGTCATCTTCCAGCATGTAACCTATAGAGACCCAGACCTCCCCTGTAATGGGGGCTGCTTTCTATCCAGAAAGTGAGCCTTCTGATGCCGACTCCACCGCTGAATAAACGCTTTGTGAGTTGGTGAGGTCTGCACCAACCCGGTCACTCTGGTGTTCACACCATGGGCACCAAGCTGAGTAAGTAAACAGAACTCTGACATGAGAAAGAAGCTGTGCTGCGTCTTGACTCAGGCTGGTCTCTTAGAGTCCACATCACCAGGAAGAGCCAGTTGAGAGGATGAAGCCAGAGGCACGAGGCAACCACAGGGCAGAACTGTGGTCCTGAGAATCCCTCTAGTGCAAAATGACACACGAAGCTTGGTTTTCAAGTGTGCTTTCTTCCTAGGAGGAGTTCAGCACAAGACTGCTTTTGAGTAACAAAAAGAAAAAAGAAAGAAAGGAAAAGAAAAATTTATCATGTGTGTTCTGGTATTTGAGAAGGAGATATTCTTTAAAATACTGCAAGTTGTCCAATGAGATAAATGGGATTTTCCAAGATTTCTAATCCACCATTGAAAATGACATTGAGAAAGTGTGAAACAGACCAAGGTGAACACTGTTCAGAGGTCAAAGAGGAGAAAGCTTCACAAGTTGAGTGCTCATCTTTTATAGAGGAGTTGAAATCAAAGAAATGGAAACTTGAGACAACAAATAGAAGGCACAAGTCCTACTTCCATGATCTGAACAAACTTGCAATTACGTGCTCTGAGGCTTCACTCTCTGCAATCAATGGCAGCTTCTTAGTCTCAGAACAGTGGATGCTGGTGTCCTTTTTCAGAGAATCTCCTCAGAGTGCTCATGATGTCCTTATTCCTCAGACTGTAGATGAAGGGATTCAGCATGGGGGTGACCATGCTGTACATCACTGAGGCTTGTTGTACTGGATTGTGAGTTTTGGGTCACAGCAGAAGTAAGGTTCACACTTAGAACACTACAATAAAACAAGAAGACCACACACAGGTGAGACACACAGGTGGAGAAGGCTTTGTACTTGCCCTGAGCTGATGAGATTGCACAGATGGAGGACACTATCTTGGAGTAGGAGTAAAGGATGCCAGTGAGGGGCCACCTCCCAGCACCACACATGTAACATACATCACCATGTCATTAAGAAGAGTGTCAGAGCAGGCAAGGGGGACCACATGATTAGGTTCACAGAAAAAGGGGGGATTTCCAAGTCTGTGCAGAAGGACAGTCGCAACATCATTAGGCTTGGCAACCAGGAATTCAGGGCACTTGTGATCCAGGACACCAAAACCAGCAATCCACAGAGCCTCTGGTTCATGATGACCATGTTCTGCAGGGGTGGCAGATGGCCACATATCGGTCACAGGTCAGTCACAGCCAGAAGGAAGTTTTCCAACAGTACAAATAATTCAAAAAAATAAATCTGTATGATGCAGCCTTCATAGATAATGGCCTTGCTCTGTGTCTGGATGTTCACCAGCATCTTTGGGATGGTGGTGGAGGTGAAACAGATGTCCACAAAGGACAGGTTGGAGCGGAAGAAATACATGGGTGTGTGCAGGTGGGAGCCTGAGATGGTGGCCAGGATGATGAGCAGTTTTCCCAGCACAGTGACCAGGTAAATGGAGAGGAAAAGCCCAAAGGTGAGGAGCTGCAGTTCTGGGTCAGCTGCAAATCCCAGAAGGAGGAATTCTGAAACTTGCGTATAATTCTGTGGTTCCCTTTCTTGGGACTATCAGGAAAGAGAAAAACACCAGCACTAAGTTTTGTGCCTGGGCCCCTTTAGTTGTCCCCTTCCCACCTCTGATGAAGAAATCCAGTCCCTCTCTTCCTTTCTCTCAGCAAGCTGTACTATTCCACAGCTTTCATGCTCAATTCTATCATGCACTTGAGCAATATAAACTGAGTTTCAGCCATGTTCCTGGAAGTGCCTCACCAAGGAACTGAGAAATAAAAGTTGCTAGAATCCAATTACAGATAAATAATGTGAAGAGGAAATTATAAAACAAGGATTGAGAAAAATTTTGAATGTTTTCACCACACAGGGGAGATAGATGGATTTCTACATTACATAATGTAAATATGTATTAAAACCTCTCATGGCATCCAAATATCATGTGCAATTTTCATGTATTTGTTCCGAAAAAAAAAAAAAAGAAAGGCTCATAGACTACATCAGATGATAATCATTGCTATGGAGAAAATGTGGCAGGTTGAAAGGAGAGTAGATGGGGAGTGCATTTATTGTAGGCCAGGGAAAATGATGTGAACAAGGTGACATTTCAACAGAGACCTCCAGGATAAGGGGAGGCCATACGCAGATGTGTGCCTAGCAGAAGTGAGGGGCCTAATAACCCCTGTGAAGGTGTTTGTTTCATGCTTCAAATTTCAAAAGGAAGCCAGAATGGGGTAGAGAGAGATGGGAGAGACGTGGTGCCTGAGAATGTTGAGGAAGGAGGTGGTCACTCTGAAGCTGCTGACATGTAAGGTTTCTCCAGAGGCAGAGGTTCTGCCTCACAAGTTGTCCCTTGTACTTTTGTTTAAAGCAGCTTTACTGACATCTAGTTGTGGCTGAAGGACTTCACTATGAAATGTGCATGATCTGGTGAGTTCAGACTCGTAGGAAGCTTGGTGCCTTCACCCAATCAATGCCTTGGACACATCCATTCCCTCCCAGAGTGTCCTTGTGTGCACCCCACCATTTTTTTGCTTTGTTTTTGTCTGTGGTGGGAACAATTAACATCAGGTCTGTCCTCCTGGGACATTTTCAATATCATTTGTTAGTTCCAGAAACTATGTTGTATGTGTCTGGAAATTCAATGTCTTATGTAACTAACTTAATAAAACAGAGCAAATGTTCCATCCTGCACTCCTGTGACACCCTTCTGCTCTGGAATCTATGAGTTTGGTTCCTTTAGACTTCTCATGAATGTGGAATCATGTGGTATTTGATTTCAAAGTGGTCCCTGGATCCAAGTGGATGGTTATGTTTGCTTTCGAAATCTAAGATCCAGACTGATAAGGACTATATGATCTGGACAGATGAGGACTATACAAGGGAAGAAAAATTACAGGTTGATGTTCTTCATGAATGTAAATGAAAATATTCTCAGCACAATACTCACAAGATGAATTCAACAGCATGTTAAAAGGATGATTTCTGGTTGAGTATACATGACTCTGAAGATCACTCTCTATAACCCCCACTGAATCCCACTGCCTTCATGACAATCTCTCCTCTTTCTCCAGGAGATTTATCCCTGTGGATGTCATATCACAGACACACTTCATTCATTATCTTCCACCTTTGACATTATCATGTAAGATCCAAATGAGCAGAGACCTTACCTGCTTTCTTCATTTATGTGTTTTTACAAAGGTGAATACATTTTAGAAAAAATTGAAGCAAGTTAGATTTTATGCACTAAAAAACTGATTGAGTATTGAAAGGGAACCCAAATAACTGCACTGAGTGAAATTGAATAAAAGTTTAAGATAAATCCTTAACAAAGACCCAAAATAATAATAATTCTATTTCATCCACATGAGCATCTATCTCAGGATAGAATTGGCAAAGACCTGGAAATACAATAATACAAACAGATACTTGGGAGCAGAGAAAGAAACCCCCACAGTTATCATTTCGTCCTATAAACATAAATGGGTTCAAAGGAGCTTATGGCTCTGGACACGACGGCAGGAGTGATGAGATGAATTCACAGCCATGATGAAAACACTGCTCGCTTTGCGGGTTCTTACCAAGTGTGGGAGCTAGAAGCACTGTGTGCATCTTCTCATTGCTCCTCCCAGGAATCCTACCACACCAGTTGTTTACACCCATGGTGCAAACTGGGAGGCTCCATAAACACAAAAGGCTTCTATATGTAAAAGTGTGCTCCTGAGAATGATGTGGGTGGTCTTTTGTGGAATGCAAAATTGTGTGTTCCTCCATGTGGTAGGAGATGTTTGCTATTTACAGAAATAGAATCAATTCCAAAAGGCAAAAAGAAAGTAACAAGGAAACACATGTGCAATAATGTAGCAAAAGGCACAAGAGGCAATTGATTACCTCTAACTGTGCCTAGGAGCTTTCTAGATATAAAAAAGCAGTGGAGAGGATGGGTCTGCAATATGACTGACATAGGTTTGATCACAAAAATTTCACCAACTTTCACATGCCCTTTCACCCAAATATATCTGCAATATACAAAATAATGAACTTGTAAATGGCAAAGAGTGGAAAACTCTAATTATTCCTTTAAAAGAACCAAATCAAAACATATAACTCCCGGTCCCCTGTGAGTCCCCCAAAAACAAACAAAAATCTTGCACAAACAATTTGGAATTGCAAAGGGAAAGAAATTGGCTTACACACCAAATGTATATCCAGTCTCAGCAGGTGTTGTGCTGTAAAGCAATGTAGTTTTCCCCTGACCTCTGGCATCAGTTACTTTGCTCATGTGATAACCTATCATGACAGAAGATCCTGTGCAGCCACCGTCTCAGGAGCTGTTGTCCAAGGTGACATCTGTTAGCAGTTCCATGGTCCCATCTTTATAATGCAAAACACCATTGGATGTGTTCTAATTTTATGGAAAATACTTTATACTACTTCTTCACTCAGTCTGATCCAATTAGACTTCCAGTCCCAATATGGAATTGTAAACAATGATCTATACATTATAGATTCTAAAAAACAGTCCAGTTTTTAACACATTAAATAAATGGCTAAGGAATCAAGCACACTATCTCAGAGATCTTGGCTGGACTGGCTTGGTTCAGGTGAGGTCAGGTAAACTTTGTCAACTTTCATGCTTGCTGAAACTTTCCTGCATGCATTATCTACTGGTGTCCCGGACTCACCTGGGTGGGGTCTCTGAAAAGAAGGCCTGTGTGTGTGGGAGTCTGGGATCCAGCCTGGATTGTTGAAGTTGGAGCCTGAAACTCTGTTCCCAGACAAGCAAGCAGGAGGAGAGCATTGGACGCATAGCTTGATTTAGGACTCCAGTACCAACCACAATATCTTGTGCAGTCCACGATGTACCTTCTGAGGCACAGCATCAGAGGCTCTACTTACAGTTCTGTCTCCTGCTCATTAGGCGCACTTCCTCTTGATACTTCAGTTCCTGGGCATTCGTGTGCCAGTGGGATGTTGTTCTGAGCAGAAAGGAAAATTTCCTGCTCTTTCTCTGTTCCCAAGAGACCAGGTTAGAAATCAGGAGGAGTCAGCCTCTATTTCTCCTTGTCCATGAAGACTCCTGACTTCCAGAAGTCTCACCTCCTTCACACTGTTTTCCAACAGTTACAGATCAGGGGTCAGGAAGTCTCAGAACAACTGCTGGGCTTGTTCAAAGAAATGGGAGACAAACTGGGGAGAGGGAAATGAGTGAGTCAGAGAGCTGGAGACAGGGGCCTTGGGGCAGAGAGTGGACAGAGATGAGGGTGATGAGTGTCCTTTTCTGTCCTGGTCTTCTTCTCTGCATTTCACTTACTGGCTGTTGTCTTCAGAAGGTGGTGTCCACTTAGAGTAGGAACCTCTGTGGAGAAGAGTGGCAGAAGCACACATTGTGTGTGTGTGTGTGTGTGTGTGTGCACTCATGCATGCATGAACTTGCCTTTTTGCACCTGTGCATGTGTGTGCATGTTTTCTTACATGCAAGTGTGCATGCATGTATACCCATGTGCACAGCATGTGTGCACATATGTGTATTTATCAACACACACATGCTTGTGTGTCAGGGTCATACACCTTCAGAAATCATGGACATTAGACAATCAGGGGTCTGGTCTTGGCCACCTATCCATGACAAAGGTGGCATCTCTGACTGCCCTTCACTTTGACACATTGGGTGGCGTTGTGACCCTGGTGTTGCATGGAGCTGCACTCCTCCACAGCTGGGGACATGAAGGACTGGGTCACCCCATCCTGTCTCAGTTCAAGCCTTGTCTTGGTCATCCTCCCAGCCTTACCACCCTCCCCACCTTCCTCAAGGTCACACACGCAAGGAACAACCGGATCTGAAAATGCTCTGGTATGGCACACTCTACTCTTCAGGACCTTGGAGGAGGAGCTGGAAAGCCAAGGTCCATGGGCCACACCCATTCCCTCCATCTTCAAAATGAGCGACAATGGGTTTTATGTCTTTAACATAAAAAAATCAAAGCGAGAACAGTAATTGTGACCCTTGAATATTGTAAGAGACTTGAATTGTTTATTAAATTCTTTTTTACTGTGGTTAAGACACGAAATATAAAATTTGCCATTTTAACTCATTGTAGTTGAACAGAATACATCTACAATTACTGTTGTTTCCACAATTAATCGTCACTCCAAAGAGACCCTTGACCTCGAGAAATCACCGTCCACCTTCCCTCCTGCCCTGTTCCCCTCCCATCTACTTCGTCTCGCTACACCTTGCTTATTTCAGATATTTCATACAAGTGTCCCATGCTAGATTCTTCCTTCTGTTTAGTTTATTATTTAGTTTAAAGTTTTCAACGTTCTCCCTTGTAGCAAGCATCAGAACATAGATCCTTTCCCTGGCTGAGGGACCTTCCCTTACGAACACCCGCCATGTCTCTGCCTCTGTCTGTTGGTGGGCATGGTTGTCTCCACTTTTTGGTCAGTATAAACATTGCTGCTATGGACATGAATGTATAAGTGTGTATTTGAGTCTCTGTTTTCCATTATTTGAGGTGGAGGAGTTGCTAGGCATATGATAATTCTGTGTTGACTTTTGGGGACTCCCAAGTGTTTTCCACAATAGCAGAACCATTTGATGTTCCTAGTAGGCATGTGTGAGGATTTCAGATTCTCCCCTTTCTCATCACCATTATTACTTTCTTTTTAAAAAATTATGTTGCTTTTGAATTTTTTGTCTATTTTACACTGAAAATAATTTTATGTATTTGTGAGATATAAAATGATATCATATGTATACATTATATAAAGGTTAATTCAATGTTATTGGCATAGCTTTCACCTTAAATGGGTATCCTATAATTATGCTGAGAGCATCCCAAATCCTCTCATCTAACTTTTTTTTTAAATATACATTGTATTGTTGTTTGCTTTAGTCACCTTCCTATGCAATAGAACACCAGAGTGCATTCCTTCTATCTACCTATAACTTTGTGCCTATTAACCAACCTGTCTCTTTTACCCTTTTCTATTCCCCTGTCCAGACATTGGTAACAGTTGCTGTACTCTCCATTTCCAAGACAGCAGCTATTTTAGGTTCATTTTAAGGCATGTTAATGGTATCTCATTGTTGTTTTGCATCAAATTCAAGTTTTGGACTCCACAAGTGAAGTTTTCCTGGGAGACAACCACACCTGCTCCGTTGTTGTCCACAGTGATTTCCACACTAATGGCAGAGCTGAGTCACTGTGAGAGACCATGTGATCTGTGAAGTCTGAGACATTTATTATCTGCCCCTGCACAGAAGTTTCCTGGGTAATCTTATCAAGCCAGTAGGCAAAGTGAGAACCATGTTAGTGAAAGAGTGTGTGTGTGTGTATGTGTGTGTGTGTGTGTGTGTGTGTATGCACACGCACATGACTGTCTTGGGTCAGAGCTGCTTGGTTGGTGGTACATGTGATGGACAGAAGGACAGTCCCCACAGGTTTCTGAACCCTCATTCCTCCATCCTGTGACTGTTTTACCCCACTTTTGAATCCCACTGATAATATTGTCTTTAAAATCAGAACAAATACCAAAAATACACACTGTCAGATTATTCCAATTGCCCTCCGTCCTGCTTCCTTTCATTATTGCAAGGGCTAGCTATTTCTGCCGAACAAGCAGTCCTCAATGCAAATTTTTAGAAAGACTTTAATCAAAGGAGAGTAACTGGTGAAGGGTTCTCTGAGTCTGGCTCAGTAATAGAACATGGATGTTGGCAGGAGAGCCTGTGTTTGGAAACCACACGATGGGGCAGGAATTCGAGTTCCCTTGTGAGTCAGCCCTTGATCTTGAGGACTGAAGTTATTTTGAGCCTGAAGGACACACATAATAGAGGACATGGGTATTGCTCACTTACTACCCTTCTAGTGTTTGTGGCAAAATTCAGAAAGGGGAGAGATATTTCTTTTAGAACAATGACAGGATTAATATTTCTAAGCAACACTGAGAATTTCCATGTGGAAACAAATAGATGATTCAATAATACAACATAAAAAGTGCCAAGAAATCCTCAGTGATTATCTTTGCAGTAGGAAAGGACATATTTTACATAGCAATGCAATATGTATTGTGAATTCTTTTTATTTATTTATTTATTTTTTTTTCTTTTTTTTTTTTTCTTTTCCCCTCCCCCCCACCCCTCCCACCCCTCCCACCCCTCCCACCCCTCTTTTCCCTCTACACAGTCCTTCTTTCCTTCATTCTTACTGCTCTCCTTAGCCTAACTCTAAACCTAACCCTAAACCTAATGCTAGCCCCTCCCACCCCCCATTATATGTCCTCATCCGCTTATCAGCGAGATCATTCGTCCTTTAGTTTTTTGAGATTGGCTTATCTCACTTAGCATGATATTCTCCAATTTCGACCATTTGCCTACAAATGCCATAATTTTATCATTCTTCATTGCGGAGTAATATTCCATTGTATAAATATGCCACAGGTTCTTTATCCATTCATCAACTGAAGGGCATCTAGGTTGGTTCCACAATCTGGCTATGGTGAATTGAGCATCAATGAACATTGATGTGGCTGTATCTCTGTAGTATGCTGATTTTAAGTCCTTTGGGTATAGGCCAAGGAGTGGGATAGCTGGGTCAAATGGTGTTTCCATTCCAAGCTTTCTGAGGAATCTCCACACTGCTTTCCAGAGTGGTTGCACTAATTTGCAACCCCACCAGCAATGTATGAGTGTTCCTTTTTCACCACATCCTCGCCAACACCTATTGTTGCTTGTATTCTTGATAATCGCCATTCTAATTGGGGTGAGATGAAATCTTAGGGTAGTTTTGATTTGCATTTCCCTTATTACTAGGGATGTTGAACATTTTTTCATATATCTGGTGATTACTTGTACATCTTCTTCTGTGAAGTGTCTGTTCATTTCCTTAGCCCATTTGTTGATTGGATTATTTGTATTCTTCGTGTAGAGTTTTTTGAGTTCTTTATAGATTCTGGAAATTAGCGCTCTATCTGAGGTATGGTTGGCAAAGATATTCTCCCACTCTGTAGGCTCTCTCTTCACATTTCTGATAGTTTCCTTTGCTGAGAGAAAGCTTTTTAGTTTGAATCTATCCCAGTTGTTTATTCTTGCTTTTATTTCTTGTGCTATGGGAGTCCTGTTAAGGAAATCTGATCCTGAGCCAACAAGTTCAAGATTTGGACCTACTTTTTCTTCTATAAGATGCAGGGTCTCTGGTCTGATTCCGAGGTCCTTGATCCATTTTGAGTTGAGTTTTGTGTAGGGTGAGAGATAGGGGTTTAGTTTCATTCTATTGCATATAGTTTTCCAGTTTTCCCAGCACCATTTGTTGAAGAGGCTATCTTTTCTCCATTGCATATTGTTGGAACCTTCGTCTAGTATGAGAAAATTGTATTTATTTGGGTTTGTGTCCATGTCCTCTACTCTGTACCATTGATCTACCTGTCTATTTTGGTACCAATACCATGCCGTTTTTGTTACTATTGCTTTGTAGTAGAGTTGAAGATCTGGTATTGCAATACCCCCTGCTTCGCTCTTGCTACTGAGGATTGCTTTAGCTATTCTAGGTTTTTTATTCTTCCAGATGAATTTCATAATTGCTTGCTCTATTTCTGCGAGGTACATCATTGGGATTTTAATTGGAATTGCATTGAATCTGTATAGAACTTTAGGTAGTATAGCCATTTTGACAATATTAATTCTGCCTATCCAGGAACATGGGAGATCTTTCCATCTTCTAAGGTTTTCTTGAATTTCTTTCTTTAGTGTTCTGTAGTTCTCATTGTAGAGGTCTTTCACCTCTTTTGTGAGATTGATTCCCAAGTATTTTATTTTTTTCGATGCTATTGTGAATGGAGTAGTTTTCCTAATTTCTCTTTCTGAAGATTCATCACTTATGTATAAAAATGCATTGGATTTATGAGCATTGATCTTGTAACCTGCTACTTTACTGAATTCACTTATGAGTTCTAAAAGTTTTCTGGTGGAATTTCCAGGTTCCTCTAAATATATAATCATGTCATCAGCGAACAGGGATAGTTTGAGTTCTTCTTTTCCTATTCGTATCCCTTTAATTTCTTTGGTTTGTCTAATTGCTCTGGCTAGAGTCTCAAGGACGATGTTGAATAGAAGCGGTGAAAGAGGGCATCCCTGCCTTGTTCCAGTTTTTAGGGGGAACGCTTTCAGTTTTTCACCATTTAGAATGATATTAGCCATGGGCTTAGCGTAGATGGCCTTTATAATGTTTAGGAATGTTCCCATTACCCCAATTTTTTCTAGTGTTTTGAGCATGAAGGGATGCTGTATTTTATCGAATGCTTTTTCTGCATCTATTGAAATAATCATGTGATTCTTAACTTTAAGTCTGTTGATATGGTGAATGACATTTATTGATTTCCGAATGTTGAACCAACCTTGCATCCCTGGGATAAAACCCACTTGATCGTGGTGCACTATCTTTTTAATATATATTTGTATGCGATTTGCTAAAATTTTGTTGAGAATTTTTGCATCGATGTTCATTAAGGATATTGGTCTGAAATTTTCTTTCCTTGATGTGTCTCTGTCTGGTTTAGGTATCAGGGTGATATTGGCTTCATAGAACGAGTTTGGTAGGGTTCCCTCCTCTTCTATTTCATGGAATAGTTTGAGGAGTATTGGAATGAGCTCTTCTTTAAAGGTTTTATAGAACTCGGCTGAGAACCCATCTGGTCCTGGACTTTTCTTTGTTGGTAGGCTTTTGATGACCTCTTCTATTTCACTGCTTGAAATTGGTTTATTTAAGTTGTGTATGTCCTCCTCGTTCAGTTTAGGTAGTTCATATGTCTCTAGAAATTTGTTGATGTCTTCAAGGTTTTCTGTTTTGTTGGAGTATAGATTTTCGAAATAGCTTCTAATTATGTTTTGTATTTCACTCGTGTCTGTTGTGATGTTTCCTTGTTCATTCCGAATTTTAGTAATTTGAGTTTTCTCCCTCTTTCTCTTTGTTAGTGTGGCTAAGGGTTTATCAATTTTATTTATTTTTTCAAAGAACCAACTATTTATTTTATTAATTTTTCCGATTGTTTCTTTTGTTTCGATTTCGTTGATTTCGGCTCTGATTTTAACTATTTCCTGTCTTCTACTACTTTTGGTATTGGTCTGCTCTTCTTTTTCTAGTGCTTTGAGCTGTAGTGTTAACTCGTTTATTTGTTGATTTCTACTTCTTTTTTTGAATGCACCCCATGAAATAAATCTTCCTCTAAGTACTGCTTTCATAGTGTCCCAGAGATTTTGATATGATGTGTCTTTGTTCTCGTTTACTTCTAAGAATTTTTTTATTTCCCTCCTGATGTCTTCTGTTATCCATTCATCATATAATAGTGTATTATTTAGTCTCCAGGTATTGGAGAAGTTTCTGTTTTTTATTCTGTCATTTATTTCTAATTTCAATCCATTATGATCTGATAGAGTACAAGGTAGTATCTCTATCTTCTTGTATTTACTAACAGTAGCTTTGTGGCATAAAATATGGTCTATTTTAGAGAAGGATCCATGTGCTGCTGAGAAGAAAGTGTATTCATTCTTTGTTGGATGGTATATTCTATATATGTCCGTTAAGTCTAAATTGCTGATTGTGTTGTTGAGATCTATAGTTTCTTTATTCAATTTTTGTTTGGACGATCTATCCAGTGGTGAGAGAGGTGTGTTAAAATCGCCTAGTATTATTGTGTTGTGGTCTATTTGATTTCTGGAATTGAGAAGGATTTGTTTGACGTACGTGGATGAGCCAATGTTCGGGGCATAGATATTTATGATTGTTATGTCTTGCTGATTTATGCTTCCCTTAAGCAGCATGTAATGTCCTTCTTTATCCCTTCTGACTAGTTTTGGTTTGAAGTCCACATTATCTGAGATGAGGATGGATACTCCAGCTTTTTTGCTGTGTCCGTGTGCATGGTATGTTTTTCCCCATCCTTTCACCTTTAGTCTATGGGTGTCTCTTTCTATGAGTTGTGTCTCTTGCAGGCAGCATATTGTTGGATTTTTCTTTTTAATCCAATCTGCCAGTCTGTGTCTTTTGATTGATGAATTCAGGCCATTAACATTCAGGGTTATTATTGTGATATGATTTGTATTCCCAGTCAATTGACTCATATTTGTTTTTGACATGATTTGGTTTCTCCTTTATTTGGCTATTCCTTTAGGCTAGCGCCTCCTGTTGCTGATTTGCATCGTTGTTTTTCATCTCTTCCTCATGGAATATTTTGCTGAGAATGTTCTGTAATGCTGGCTTTCTTTTTGTAAATTCCTTTAGCTTTTGTTTATCATGGAAGGATCTTATTTCATCGTCAAATTTGAAGGTAAGTTTTGCTGGGTATAAGATTCTTGGTTGGCATCCATTTTCTTTCAGGGCTTGGTATATGTTGTTCCAGGCCCTTCTAGCTTTTAGGGTCTGGATTGAAAAATCTGCTGATATTCTTATTGGTTTCCCTCTGAATGTAATTTGATTCTTTTCTCTCGCGGCCTTTAAAATTATGTCTTTATTTTGTATGTTAGGTATTTTCATAATAATGTGCCTTGGTGTGGGTCTGTTGTAATTTTGTATGTTTGGAGTTCTATAAGCCTCTTGTACTTGGTTTTCCATTTCGTTCTTCAGATTTGGGAAATTTTCTGTTATTATTTCATTGAATAGATTGTTCATTCCTTTGGTTTGTTTCTCTAAGCCTTCCTCAATCCCAATAATTCTCAAATTTGGCCTTTTCATGATATCCCATAGTTCTTGGAGATTCTGTTCATGATTTCTTACCATCTTCTCTGTTTGTTCCACTTTGTTTTCAAGGTTAAATATTTTGTCTTCAATGTCTGAGGTTCTGTCTTCCAGGTGTTCTATCCTATTGGTTATGCTTTCTATGGAGTTTTTAACTTGGTTTATTGTTTCCTTCATTTCAAGGATTTCAGTTTGGTTTTTTTTTCAGTATCTCTAACTCTTTATTGAAATGATCTCTTGCTTCCCGTATTTGGTCTTTTAACTGTTGATTGGTGCGATCATTTAATGCCTGCATTTGCTCTTTCATCTCCTCCTTCAATGCCTGTATTTGCTCTTTCATCTCCTCATTAGCTTCCCTGATCGTTTTAATTACGTACATTCTGAACTCCCTTTCTGACATTTCTTCTGCTGTGCTGTCATTGGGTTTTATTGATGTAGTATCTAGGTTTGTTTGGGACATTTTCTTCCCTTGTTTTCTCATAATGGTCAGTTGTCAGTGGGACCCTGAGATATTGCAGTTTTCCACTATTGGCTTATAGTGTCCCAGTAGATTTCCAGTGTATCACCTCCCAGCCTTCAGTAGCCTGATGTCTTGGAGGAATCTGATAAAGCAGCTCATTCGAAGAATACTGCCCCTAGCCCCCTACTGGTTCCACGTTTTGGAACTGGCTCTGTGCGGAAATGCTCTCACTGTGGGCCTGCACCGTGCAGCTGGCCGTGTGGGAAGAGCCCACTACCGGAGTGTGGAAGACTACCTTGGGAAGACTCAAGCCGGAGTGGGCAGAGCCGCCTGAAGAGGTCTCCGGCTGCCCTGCCCTTATCCCTGAGGCTGACTGCAGATCGAGGCTCTCCGCTGGTTCTTTGCAGGAGTACACTGCACTGCAGGGGCTCCGGGACTCGGAGCGTGCTCTGTTCAGACAGGCTCTCACTAGCGGGCCAGTTCCGTTCCGAGAACCTGGAGAAGCTGGCTGTGTGGGCGGGGCCCACCGCCGGAGTGCGCAGGACTGCCTGTGGATGACTCTAGCTGCCCTGCCCGGCTCCGATAAGCCACCTCTATCTGGGCCTGCCACCCGGGCCGAGCTTTACCCAGTGGGCAGACTCACCCGTGGCTCCACTTCAGTCCGAGTCTCTCAATGCCTCCCCTTCTTAACTCCTGGGTTGTGGAGCGACCGGAGGTGCAGTCTCCCTCTAGGCCGCCATCTTGGATCGCCCCCTGTATTGTGAATTCTTATCTGATCATATTCAAAGTCCTCTCTGATTCTGAGGCCTCAGTAATAAAACATTCAAGTTCATATTCCCATTTAGATTTCAAGTGGAGTCGTGTTTGAAAATAAGCTTTGCCAGTGACTGTGGTAGAGAACGTGTCCACCAAGCTGAGCACGAGGACAGGAATCCTGATGGTGAGAAGAAAAGCTGATGCTCAGCCATGGAGCTCACTGCTCCCTTCAAATTCACATCATCAGGAAGAGCAGCTGAGACCGGGACTCATGGAGACACAGGGGACCCACAAGGGCCAAGCAGTGGTTCTGCAATTCCCTCTTGTATAGGATGGTACAGGCTGTCTTAATTGTAACATGTGTCCCTGCCCCACAGCAGTGCCATGGGTGACTGTTTTAGTGTCATCAATAGAAAAATGTGTCCATTTGATTTGTCATTTGAGAAGAAATAATTTTTCAGAAACACATGTTTTCCCATAAGATAAAAGTGAATTTCCAATATCTCAAATCCAGGACAGAAAATAACTTTGAGGGAGTATGCAAATGATAAAGAGGAACATTGTTCAGATCTCAGAGAGGACATAAAGCATAGCATGGTGTGCTTTATAACTTTTGTAGGGAAAGAGAAATCAAAGAAGGTGAAACTCCAGAGAATGAAGAGAAGGGACAAGTCATACTTCTAAAATCAGATCAAAATATTGTGAGTTTTGCTATGAGACTTTGAGGTCTGTGGTGAAAAGCAATTTTTAAGACCCAGTAAAATGGGCCACTTCAAAATTTTATCCTCAAAATTTTTTTCAGAGCACTGATGAGGTCCTTATTCCTCAGACTATAGATGAAGGGGTTCAGCATGGGGGTGACCACAGTGTACATCACTGAGGCTGTTGCAGTAGAGCGTAAGTTTTGGGTCACAGCAGAACTAAGATACACTCCCAAGAGTGTGCAATAAAATAAGGAGACCACAGATAGGTGAGACGCACAGGTGGAGAAGGCTTTGTGCCTGCCCTGAGCTGTTGAAATTGCATGGATGGAGGACACTATCTTGGAGTAGGAGTAAAGGATGCCAGCAAGGGGGACACCAGCCAGAAGCAAAGCTGCAAAATACATCACTATGTTATTAAGAAAAGTGTCAGAGCATGCAAGCAGGACCAGTTGATTAAGTTCACATATAAAATGTGGGATTTCCAGGTCTGTGCAGAAGGACAGCCGCAATGCCATTAAGGTTTCTAGTAAGGAATTCAGGACATTTGTGACCCAGCATGCCAGCACCAGCAATCCACAGAGCCTGTGGTTCATGATGACTGTGTAGTGTAGGGGGTGGCAGATGGCCACGTACCTGTCATAGGCCATCACAGCCAGAAGGAAGTTGTCCAACACTATAAATAATATAAAAAAGTAAATTTGTATTAAGCAGCCTTCATATGTTATGACCTTGCTCTGCATCTTGATGTTCACCAGCATCTTTGGGACAGTAGTAGAGACCAAACAGATGTCCACAAAGGACAGGTTGGAGAGGAAGAAGTACATGGGTGTGTGCAGGTGGGAGTCTGAGATAGTGGCCAGGATGATGAGCAGGTTCCCCAGCACAGTGACCAGGTACATGAACAGGAAAAGTCCAAAGATGAGGAGCTGCAGTTCTGGGTCCTCTGAAAGTCCCAGCAGATGGAATTCCGAAATTTCTGTGAAATTTTGTTTTTCCGTGTGCTGTGAAAGGAAAAAAATATACATTATTAGTTTTTGTACCTAAGCCCTTTTAGGGTGACCCCAGTGCTGACCCTAGTTAGGAGATTTGTCCCCTAATTAGCTGACTCATTTCTCATTAGGCGTTTCAGTCCTTATGAGCATGGTGTATATTCTACATTTTCAGTGAGCAATTCTTCCATGTCCTTGAGGAAGGACATTGAGTTCTGATCCTGTTCCTGGAATTGACTGGACCAGGGGCACAGGTGCTGAAAAATAAAAGTGCCGAAGATCCACTCGTGAGAGAGAATGAAGGTAGACAGTCACTAAAAGCAACAGCACTAGAAGAGGGTTTCTGAGGTTTTCTCCATGAAGTGACGATACGCACAAGAGATAGATTTGAACACTAGAGTGTAGATACATGAGAACATCACACAGCGTACATAGGTGTACATGTTATCTACATGTATATACTATATTCACATGTCAGATGATAAACTCAATGTGAAAGAAACATGGACAGGTGAGAAGGGGAGGAGGTGGAGGTGCTATCCTTATGGGGGTCCAGGTAAGAGAGGTCAAGGGTGATGCTTGAGCAGAGGCCTGCAGGAGAGGAGGGTGCCACGACTTGGTCTGCAGAGGCCTGGGCCTGGCAGAAGGGGCGAATGGCACAGAGGCCTGAGGATGGTGCTTGCTGCAACATCCAGTTTCCAAAGGAAGCCATGGTGGTAGCCAGAGTGAGCCAGACAGGAGGAGGAGATGCCCCGTCTGTGAGTGCTGAGGAAGGAGCTGCCTTTCTGCTGCTGTGGAGATTCAGAGAGTCTCAGGAGGGGCCTTTGTTCTTCTGACTGCTGCTGGAGGCAGCTTTACTGAGGGAGGAGACCCCTAAGGAACTGTGCATGCTTTATGTGGATGAGAGGATGAATTCAGATATGTGAACCCTGGCCACCCTGTCCCCACTTCAATGTCAGAGATGTGCCCATCACCTCCAAGAGTGTCCCTGGGTCCCAATTGCATCAATTTTGTTGTGCTTTCCTTTGGCAAGAACACTTACCCTGAGTTCAACCCTAATAGCAACTTTTCACATGCACAATATTATATTGTTATTGCTGGTTCCATGCTGTCTAGCAGGAGTCTGGAAATTAATCTCCATATTCGACTTTAACTTTCCACCCATGAACACAAGGCCCACATTCCCCTCTTCCACTCTCTGACACCACCCTTCTATTCTGTGTCTCTAAGCATGACCATTTTAGAAATCTCATTCATGAAGAATCACACATCGTTCTGGTTTCAAAGGTACCCTATGGACCAATGTGGATTCACCCTCATTTCTCTCTCTTGGTTAGCATCAGTCACCAACATTGTAATGGCCTCAATTGAGCCAGACATGGACTAAAGAAAAAAATTTTACAGGCTAATGTGCTTGATGAACATGGAGGCAAAAACTTCAACAAAATGATTGCAAAATGAGTTCAATGGCATCCTAAGAGGACTAGTAACTCCTTGTAATACATGAGCTGAAGTGCCCCTGATCTATAACACTCACCATGAAATCCTGCACCTCTCATAACATTCTATCAACTTTTCTCAGAGGATTTATCCCTCAGCACATTATACTTACATGCATTTGTTTCTGTGTACTCTATATTTGCCATTATAATCTCAGCTCCAAATAAAAAGAGATTATATCTGTTCTGTCCCTTTTATATAAAAACTTGAAGAAATTAAGAATCTACATAGAAAAAATAATCAGACAAGTAAATGGTTTCAAATTAACTTTATTAAATACAATTTAATGAAAATCTAAAATAAAATTTCCATCAAAAGAACTGAAATAACCACCATGAGTCTGTAATTCAAGATTGACAAAGACCTAGAAATAAAATATTTAAAAGATACTTTGTGTGAATTACCTTCTACATATCAGAGAGAATATTTAGTCTTTGTTTTTTTGTTTGACTTGTAAATATATAAAACCAATACAATTTTAAAAAAGAGATACTTTCTAAAGAACAACAAATGAAACTGTATCCAAAATTATACCGTCACCCTTTAAAAACATGATTGAATCCAGATATCTCCTGACACTGGACCTAAGGTAAGTATGATGGAATTGTGTAACCACCATAGTTAAAGCCTGTCCACAGCTCCTGTCCTGAGTTCCTGCCAGGCACCTGGACCAGGAGTATTCCTGCATCTCCTCATCTATTCCCAGCAGTAAACCAAGTAAGCCAGGTGCCTATTCCAATTGTGCAGAGAGGAGCTCTTGTAGATGTAATGACACTCCTGTGTATGAAGCTTGTGCTCATGAGAAAGACACAGGCAAACTTCACTTGAGTGCAATAGAATACGTCTCACAAGAGGGCAGAGGGTGATTGCTACTCATAATAATAGAAGCAACACCAGAGGCAAAAAAGGAGTAATAAGGAAAAACAGATAAGTGCTGAGATGCAGAATGGTATAAAAGGAACTTGATTACTACAGATCATGAAGAAGAACATTAAACATAAGAAGCTATGGAGCAATGTGACCGACTCATATGTTTGGTCAAATGAAATGTACAAATTTTTACACATTCCCCCTCAAAAATGTCAATACATATATAAAGAACTAAATTTCAAACAGCAAACTTCATTGAAAATAATTTCCAATTCTTTCTTTGACCTCAGAATTTAAAAATATCCAATTCCAATAAAAGCAAAAATTTCCAATTGCAAAGCAAAAAAAACAAACAAACAAACAAACAAACAAAAAAACGCTAACATGCTAAGAAAACATGTATTCAGCCTCTGATTCAGAACTATAGAACAGTAAAGAAAGAAATTTAAGAAAGCCTTAGAGATGGAGAGATGCCCCATGTTCTTGTACAGGCAGGCTATGTAGTAAGGAAAGAATTGCAAATAAAGCTCTTTAATTTTGTACTTTAACCCATGAAATAAAACTGACTTCATTACTGTGAACACCCAGCATGAGAAAGATACTGTGAGATGCATGTCTCCTGAACAGTTGTTGCAAGGATACATTTGTAAGCAACCCATTAATCTGACCTAGGTAATGAATTGGAAAGGGCTCCAATAAACTTCAGGCTGCAATGAAAGAAAAGCCCTCCCCTCATTGTGTGCCCACCACACCTAAGACTCCTTTTGCCTAAACTGCTACTGGGGAACTCCCTGGATATATTCCTTTATTATGAAAAATACTTTTTACCACTTTCCAGTTCAATGAAATTGGACTCTGTTCCCATTATACAGTTGTCAAGAATGAGCAAGTCATTGCAAAATCTGAGAGAGGCTTCACTGTAACATGATAAAAAAGTTAGAAGAGTTAGTCATCACACAGACACTCAGCTCTCTCAGTTCTGTGCTAGGCTAGCTAAATTCTGTCAGCTTCTGTTCTGGCTGAACATTTCCAGCAGTACTTACCAGCATCTTAGACTCACTCAGGTGGGTCTCTGAGAAGGTCTCCCTGTGGATGTCTGGAGAGCTCTCCAGTTGATGGTGGAGACTGGAGCTCTGGCCCCAGACAAGACAGCATGAGGAGTCAATCTCTGGTCCCCAAGCCTGACTTAGGACTCCAGGTCAAACCACCATGTCCTGCTCTTCAGCCTGCGATTGCACATTCTGAGGGACAACCTCAGGACATCTATTTGTAGCTCCCTGTCTGCTCATTAGGTACAGTTCCACTCACCATTCCATCCGCTGAGCACCTGACTTCCCTGGGGGACATTGGTCTGAGCCGAAAGGAAAACGTTCCTGCTCATTCTGTATTCCCAAAAGATCAGGGCAATTAGGTGAATCCAGTCTTTGTTTTTCTTTGTCCATAAAATCTTCCACCTTGTGGAAGTCTAGACCCCTTAGCATTTTTCCCAATTCTTAGCTATAGTTTCCTCCTGTGTGTGAGGTACTTGGCTTTGCTACATTCCGTGGAATTCCCAAGCACTGGTTTGTTGGGTCATACCTCCCAATATGTTCATAAAATTGTGGTTCCCTTTTCATCAGGGGAGACAACTCTGTTTCTTTGTTATAAAGTCATCGGGATTTAACACAAACTTTGAATTCATGATGCTTTTTACAAAGCACTTAGGATTTTCATGTTTGGAAAACAAGTTAAAATGGTTATTTAAGAAATAAAGAATGTAGGATCACAGTTTCCTTGGGAAAAAATAGTCATTTATGCCTTCATTTTTGAAACATTATCCAATTATTACTGAAATATTTAGATGTTTTTGTGTGTAGCAAAATCTGAAGTTAGAATCTTTCAAACATTGTTTTATTTAATCTTACAGTGGACATTAATGAGGACAATTATATCAGGCACTCACATTACATTTGTATAAATGGAGCCCAGGGAGGTTGAGAGATCTGCCTCCAGTTGTGAACTAAGTAACAATGAGTTTTCCTCCTGGAGTTCCCAGTTCTCCTGCTCCAGGGCACTGGTCTTCCATCTGGCATGAGGGTGCCTCTTGGAGACAGGTGGCAATGTTGGAGGAAGGTTTGAGTTGCTACAACTTGTGATTTGCACTGAACCTAGTGGGTTGAGGCCAGGGATGCTTCTCAATGGCCAACAAAGCATAGGACACCACATAACAAAGTGGAATTTGCATGAATGTCCAGAGTGGGGAATTTGAGAAACACTTTTTCATCCAGAATCTTTCCAACTTCAGTGCAAATATAAAACACTAGGGGATCTTCTTGAAATGCAGACTGTGATTGGCAGGTTAGTGTGCTTTTGTAAGAACTACCACTTGGCATTGAGGTTGTCAGTTCCAGTGGGGGGAACTCTCCTTTTTTACTCAAAACACAGAAAAATTGTGTTTGTGGCCTACAACATAATATTTTCAAAAACACATGCATTGTGGAATGACTAAATACAGCTAATTATCAGTTGCATCACTTCATATGATTATTTTTCAGGTGAGAACACTCAGTATCCACTCAGCATTGTTAAAGATTCTGTTTTAACACTAGTGACCAAGTTCTAGATCTCTGGAGCCCTTCCTCCCGTCTAGCTGAACCTTGAATCCTTTCACAAACCTCTCTCCCCCAACCACACTAACCACATGATTTTAGATCCCACAAGTGAGTGAAATCATGTGGCATTTCTCATTCAGTCTCACTAATTTCACTTTCATGATGACTTCCATTTCCATCTGTGGTTCCACAATTGAAAGTATTTCTTCCATGTTTATGGTTGAACCACATTCTTCGGTGTATACATATGGTGTTTACTTTATTCATCCATCCATGGATGGAGACTTAGAAGGATTTCATATCTGTCTATTCTGAATTGTTGTAATGAGTAGAAGTGGAGAAGCCTGTGAGATGCTAAGTTCACTTCTTTGGATGAACATTGTCAGTGGTGGAATTGCTCGAATCCAAAGCCTTCTCCACAGTGAATTTCTCCATCTCCTCAGTTCTCATTGTAGGCGGTTGGATGCTGGACCCTGTAGATCATTTTCTGCCTGAACAAGTTGGCATTTGTCTCTTGAATGCATCCCTCATGTCAGGAAATGCAAGTTACTGTCTTTGGCGCCTTATGTATAAATCTGGTAGATTCCCCCTTTTGTATGGGTTTTCTGTGTGAACTAAGCCATCAGTAAAGCTCACAGGAAGTGACCTGCCCAGAGCAGATACTTCATAGAGAGCAGCCATTGTGACTATCACCTTTGTCCTCATTGGCTCAGATCACTGTGACAACATCAGGGGTTCCAGGCACAGAAAGTGAGTCCAGTGTTGACCTTCTCCTGGGAGATGGGGAGTGGTGGAGGAGGGGACATGGTCCCAGGACCCAGGCAGGCAGCTCAGAGCCTGAGTCCAACACCCTGTGGTGTGTTGAGCTCATGGGCACCATCTGTGATGCACCCACAAAGTCTCCAATAATGCACAGTAAGGATTTTCGTACTCTTTCATGCTGTTTTCCTATGTTTCACTATTGGGAAAATGTATAAAACAAATGTTTCTTGGGGCATCAAGTTATTTCTCTCTTGCTACTCACCTTCCTGTTACAAATCCATAGAATATAATTCACAAACTTTTTTGATGCCACCAGAAATTTGAATTCTTTTCTCTCTGATTCTGCCCTATGGAAAACTTGTTTTATATTTTATGATTATTTATCACTCCCACATTTTCTGTTGGAGGACTGAAAAGCCCTAAATTACTTTGAATGTTGAGCCTGTCTTGCCTGATATGAATGCATGTCCCTCCTGCACGAATTTGGACATGGACAAATGTTAACTTTTGGGTGTCTACTTGTGTTAATTGAGAGATGCCAGGAGAACTGGTCAATCTTCACTTCTCTGTGTGTCTGGGAGTGTATTTGCAGAGAAGACTGGCAGTGGACAGAGTGACTGAGCATCCTTAGTATAAGCAACACTGCCCTATTATCTGGGGCCCTGGACTGAACAGGAAAGCAGAACAAGGGGAAGCTCTCTGCCGTCTCTTCTCTCTGGAGCAGGCGTGTTCTCTCTTACTGCTGCTTCTGGACATTGGACCCCAGATTCCTGAGCCTTAGCCTCTGCCACTGAGTCTGGGTGTCTCTTATATTGGACTGGGTGCTGCACCATTGACCTCCCTGGCACTTTGGCCTCTGGCTTCTAGGACTGAGTCACGGGATTGGCTTCTCTGGGTCTGCACAGCCATTGTGCAAATACTCAGGCTCTGTGATCACGAGAGTCAATCTCATATCTGAACTTACATCTCCATCTATCATCTGTCTACTTTCTCTGGAGAAGCCTAATGCAAAGTGCCCTGCATTAGTTGATAGAATGAGGGCAGACATGACCTGCTCCATGGGAAGAAGCTGCAGGAGGCAGGTGAGATTCTGCCATGTCCTTTTCTTCCTCTGTGTAGGAAGGGTGGGCTCCTCTCTGTGGGGCTCTTAGCCACACTCTCAGAGTGATGATCCACATGGATCACCTGGGTCAGAGCCACACACCTTGAAACCCACAGTGAATGGGCCCAGGCTGCGCTCATGGGAAAGCACTCTAGTTTGGGACTTGGTTTGTTTTCTGCAAAGGAGAGCAACACACTCCTCAGAGGATCTCAAGTGCCTCCGAATCCACTCATGCTGTGTCAGAAAGTCCTTTCTTGTCCTCACTGACTGGCCTCCTCTCCTGAGTACACAGGGTTGTGTTAATGCCTGTGTCTCTTGGTGGACACTGTTGTTCTCACCTTCTTGCCACTAGGAATAATGTTGCTATGGACATTGTTGTTTAAGCATCTTTTGAGACCCTGATTTCCCTTCTTTGGGTGGATGCACACAAGGTGGAATTGCTAGGTGATATGATAGTTCTAGGTCTAACCCTCTGAGGATTGTCACACTGTTTCTGCAGTAACTGCAACATTTACATTCCCAGGAGTAATGGAAGAGGGATCCAAATTCTTCTTCACCAATGTAGCTATTTTCCCTTTAAGAATTTATTACTATTTTATTTTGACTTAACCAATACTTGTCCATGTTTGTGGGATATACAATATCTTACTTTGATAAATGCATATATTTTGTAATGATTAATTTAGATAATTAGCATATCCACCTTCTTAATCATATATAATTTCTTTGTAATGAAATCAAATACCATTCTAGCTTTTTTAAAAATACATATTACTTATTATTAGCTTTAGTCAACTTAGCATTCAACAGAACACCAGAATTATTCCTCCCGTCTTTCTACCTTTGTATCCATGGGCCAAATTATACCCCTTACTCCTGCTGCCTCTCCCATCCAGACCTTGGTAATCTCTATTCTGCTTTCAGCTTCCACAAGGTCAGCCTTTTTAGATTTCACCTCTAAGTGAAATCATGCTGATTAGTTTTTCTGGGTTCATCTGAAGCGATGTGAAGAGCATCTTGTTGTGGTTTTGATTTGCATCCAGCTCATATTTTGGTCTCCCTAAGTAAAGTGTTATTGGGAGACAGTCACCACTGCTCCTTGGACTGTTGTCACTGACGGCTGCTAAACTTACGGCAGAACTGAGTCACTGTGAGAGACCATCTGCCTGTGAAGCCCAAGACATGTACTATCTGCCCCTTCACAGATGTTTAGTGGCCTCTCCATTAAACAAGTAGGCAAGGTGAGAACTGTATTAGGGAATGTGTGTGTGTATGTGTGTGTTTGTGTGTATGTGTTGAGGTTTCCTAGGTAAGAGGTTCTTGGTGGATAAAAGATATGATAGAGAGAAGGAAGGTCCCCCACATATCCAAGCCCTCATCCCTGCAGTCTGTGACTATGTCACATGATCTTTAGCACACAGCTGTGAATATGGTCTTTAAAGTATGTAGCAAATGCCAAAAAAGGAAGTAGCAGATTATTATTCTTGTCCTCTGTTCTGTTTCCTATGTTTCTTGTGATGGTTCCATAATGCTGCATAACAAGAATTCCTAAATGCCGATGGTTTAATGTAATGCCTGTATTCCAATGGGACCATAAGGAAGGAGTTATTCTGAGTTTGTTTAGGTGGAGGGATAAACATGTTTAAGCAGGAGAGCTTGTGGCCTGATATCACAAAACTGGGCAAGAACCCAGCTCTTTTGCAAGTTAAAAAGAGGCTATGATGATTGTAGTGATGCCTGAGCACAAAGAATATATATATATATATATATATATATATATATATATATATATAACGGATTTTATTGATAATGCTCATTTACTACCTCTCTAGGTGTTATAGAAACATTCAGAGAGGGGAGGATATTTCTTCGTGAACAACATAAGGATACAGTTTTCTAGGCAGCATGAGAAATTTTGAAGCAAGAATGGAAAAATTAGTCAATAATAAACCCTAAGAATTGCCCACTAATCTGATTAAACAGGAAGAGTACTCTTCCACACTTCAGGGATTATGTTTGCAGTATGAAAAGACAGTTTGCACAGCAATACATGTGCAATGCACAGGCCTGTCATCATATTTAAGGTCCTCTCTGATTCTGAGGCCAAATAAATCAACCTACTCTTTGTAATCTACTTTGTGTTGCAGCATCTCTTGCCCATGCAGATTAGATACCTTGTTTATGCCAATGAATATGGTAGATTCTGGGGACACCAAGGTGTAGAAGAAAACAGAATCATAATAAAGAGAAGAAATATTTCTGCTCAGTCACAAAACAAATGAGTCAGTTAAAACTCACATTATTAGTAGGATCAGACAAGTATAGTGAGTTACTAAGAAATGATGAACCCTATGAGCAAACTGATTATGGCCTATTCTCCAGCATGAAACAATGCAAATGGCCTTCATTGTCAAGTGGGGGTTTTTCCATCTGAGGAGAACAGCTCAGGACAATGTTTTTAGTACAAACAAACCCAAACTAACTTAGTATGATCTAAGTCCTTAGAAGAAATGGTTCTTCAGAAAATGATGTTGTCACATGAAAGAAATCAGAATTTCCAGTCTTTCCAATCCATGATGGAAAACATCTTTGAAGGGCTGTGCCGCTGGTAAAGGGGTTGCTGAGTGGATGTCAGAGCAGCAAGCTTCCAGGGTGTTACCTATAAATTTAGGAGAAGTTAAAATAAAAGAAATGGAAACTCCAGAAAGCAAACAGGAGCCAGTTCTAGTGCCACAATCTGGTCAAAATATTGCCATTTCTTGCTCTGAGGCTTCAAGTCTTGCAATCACCAGCAGTTTTTAAGGACCAGGATAAAGGGGTCTTTTATAGTTTCCCAAAGAGTGCTCTCAGAGTGCTCTTGATGTCCTTATTCCTCAGACTGTAGATGAAGGGGTTCAGCATGGGGGTGACCACAGTGCACATCACTGAGGCTGTTGCAGTTGAAGGTGAGTTTTGGGTCACAGCAGAACTAAGATACACACCCAGGAGTGTGGAATAAAATAAGGAGACCAGGGAGAGGTGAGAAGCACAGGTGGAGAAGGCTTTGCATTTGCCTTGAGCTGATGAGATTTTCTGGATGGAGGAGACTATCTTGGAGTAGGAGTAAAGGATGCTAGCAAGGGGGCCTCCTCTCAGCAGCACAGCTGCAATATATACCAGCAGGTCATTAACAAAAGTGTCAGAGCAGGCACAGTGGACCACCTGATTAGGTTCACAGAAAAAGTGGGGGATTTCTAAGCCTGCACAGAAGGAGAGCTGCAACACCATTAAGCTGTGCACTAAGGCATTGATGGCACTCATGATCCAGGATGCCAGCACCAGCAACCCGCAGAGCATGTGGTTCATGATGACATGTAGTGCAGGGGGTGACAGATGGCCACATATCTGTCATAGGTCATCACAGCCAGAAGAAGGTTGTCCAAAACTACAAACAATGTAATAAAGCACATCTGTGTGATGCAGCCTGCATAGGTAATGACTTTACCCTGCATCTGGATGTTCACCAGCATCTTTGGGATGGTGGTGGAGGTGAAGCAGGTGTCCAAAAAGGACAGGTTGGCAAGAAAGAAGTACATGGGCGTGTGCAGCTGGGAGTCTGAGATGGTGGCCAGGATGATAAGTTTCCCCAGCACAGTGACCAGGTACATGGACAGGAAAATTCCAAACATGAAGGGCTGCAGTTCTGCATCCTCTGAAAATCCCAGAAGAAAAATATTATCATTTTAGCAATTACTGTGCTGTCTGGTATGTATTAAGTCTTTAAATAATGTCTGAAGAATGAATGAGTACTTGATTCATGTTGAAATTTCACAGAGTATGTGATTCTTACATACTGTGTATATATTTATACCATTAATTAGAAATATTCTCGATCCTTTCATAAAAAAAAAAGAAATTCCAAAATATGTGTGTCATTTTGTGGTTCCATGTGCTTTGATTGACACCAGGAAAGAGAAAAATAACATCATTATTTTTACTATCTGGCTCCCTTGAAGGCACCCTGTGCCAGCTCTAATCAGGAATTCCTGTCCCTCTTCTCCCTGTCCTCTCTGTATCACATGCTCTACAGTTTTAAGAAACTATTCCGTATGAACTCGTGGGACATACGTTGTTTCAACCATGTTCCTGGCACTGTGGAGGCAGTGAGCCTTTAACATAAAAGTACCTACAGTGTATTCATGAGGATAATTTTATGTATGTAAGGAAATTAATGAAAACCAGGAGCTGGACTTTGAGAGATTTCACAGTAAAGGAATGATACATGTTTGATCAGATCGATTTTAACTTTATTCAAACTATCCATGCATTAAAACATCACATGGACTCCATAAATACATAGAATTTTATGTCAGTTAAAATATTAAAAATCTTGGTGAATCCCACTTTATGTGTACCTATAATGTACCAGTTTATAAAAATGATAAATAGATGGGGGCAAGGACAGTGGAGTAAAGCAGGGTAAAAGTGGAGGAAGAAGTTACTAGGAACTGCAATGGAACAAAGTATATTCCATGCAAGTGTGAGTATCTAAAAATGCAACCCACTGTTACATATAAGTTTACGGCACTGATAAAAACATTAAAATAAAAGTTTTTTTATAAAATAAATGACTTTTATCTTCAGATGGTAATATCTGTTATAATGAAAACATGGGCAGGTAAGAGAAGAGTGGATGGATGGAGGTGCTATTTTTTATGGGCACAGGTAAGACAGGCTAACAAGATGACATTTGAGTGGAGATTTCGAGGAAGAAATGAGAATCAGTGAGATTGACTGCAGAGTGTGTGCCTGGCTGGAGGAGTGAGCAGTGCAAAGTTCCTGCAGGTGATGCTGTTTCAAAACCCAGCCATGGTGGCCACCAGAGCCAACAGGAGGAGACAGAGGAGGGACCTAGTCTGAGAATGGGGAGGAAGGAGGTGGTCTCCCTGACACTGCTGAGAGGTTGTGATCCTCAAGGTGCAGAGGGTCCTCTGTCCTCACGTTGTTCCTTGTCTTCTGTTTTAACCAGCTTTACTGGAGGGTAGTCATATCTGAAGAACTGCATGTACATAATATGCACAATCTCATGAGTTCAGACACATGTGGACCTGGTGTCCGTCACCCAATCAATGCTATAGACACATCCCTCACCTCCCAGAGTGAGCTTTGCAATTTTGATTGCATGTTGTTTTCTGTGGTAAGAACAATGAGCATGAGCTCTGTCCTCATAGCAGAACTTCAAGTGCACAGTGTCCTTTGTTACTGCCTGGCCCTGTGTTGCACAGCAGGTGTCTGGAAATGAATGATCCTATGTAACCCTGACTTCATATCCACCAAAGTCAGCTCATGCATCCCTTCCTGCTCTCCCTGACACCACGCTGCTGCAGGCGTCCATGAGATTGACACCTTCACCTATCATGCAGTATTTTGATTTAAATAACATTCTGTGGCTCCCTTCTGATATCTCTCTGTTATTTAGGAGTCAGATGCCTGTGTTATAAAAGTCACAGTGTGGCCAGACAACAACTGTACAAGAAAAGAGAATAGAGGCTTAGGTCCTTGATGAACACAGATGTAAAAATCCCCAACAAATACTAGCAAAATGAGCTCACCATGTTAAAAGGACTATTCCCAATATGGAATATATGAGCTCAGGGACCCTGGCTCTGAGGACCTCTCACTCCACATGAATGTCTTTAGAATTCTTCACTGTCCTGGCCCTCTGTCCTCCTTCACGTGATGGAGTCCTGTGAACGTTCTGCCACAGAAGCACTTGCTCCCTGGCACTCTTCCTCTGCCATCACAGTGTAAGATGCACACAGCAGAGATCTTACAGGCATTGTTCACGTGTGGATTTGTACAAAAGTAGAAAAAAATTAAAATGTGAAGAAAAAAAGATTAAAGTTAATGGTTTTACAAAAAGGAATGAGAGGTGAATAAATGAATTCAAAACAACTGCATTAAAGAAATGGAATGAAAGTTTAAAATGAATTCTCACTGAAAAGTTCTAAAGCAGCAGTGATGTCATCCCATCGAGTCAACACTGCATTGACAAACATCTGTAAATAAGTATTAAAAACAGATACTTCCTTAGGTGCAGCAGAAGGAATAATATCTCAAGTTGTAATCTCAACCTAAATAAGCAAAAATGCATTCAGATGTTCTTAGGGAACTAGACACGCTGGCAAGAATAATGAAATCAATATAATTACCGTATTCTCACAGCTCCTTTACCTCTCCTATAACAGTGAATATTCATACCCATTGTACAGAAGGGAAGCTCCATGAATATAATGAAGCTTCCGGGTGTAAAATGTAAGATATGAGAAAGATGTAGACGAGCTTTAGTTGAAAGCAAAATACATGTTCCACCAGGTGGTAGAAGGAGATTGCTGCTCCTACAAATAGAACTAATCACAGTAGGCAGAAAGGCAGCAACCAGGAAAGACAGATACGCACAAAGATGCCAAAAGGCACAGGAGGTAATTGACTACCACACACCATGCAGAGGAACTTTGTGTACCTAGAGAGCAGTAGAGGGAAGAGTCTGCAATAGGCCTGGCTGATAGAGGTCACCCACATTTATACAAACTTTCTCCAAAATATTTGTATCCCATGTGAAAGAAAAGACGAACAGCACACTTAGAGAAAAATCTCCAATTATCCCTTGAAAGAAAGAAACAAAATGATGAGAACAATTTCCATACAAGCAAACATCTTGGACAAACAACTCAGAATTTTAGAGAAAGTGAAAGACAATAAACTAAAATAAATATTCAATTTCAGCAGTTAAAAATAGAGATACAAAGTAAAGTTTCTTTGGTTCTTTTGACCTATCAAAACTTTTTTTCTCACTTGAATGCCAATTACAAGAGAAGATCCTGTGAAATGCAGTCTCAAACCCTGTTGCTGTAAGGTAGCATTTGTATGCAAAGCATTAGTCAGATGTCAGCAACCAAGAAGGACACAGGTGCAAATAGACTCCATGCTAAATATATTTAAAAAAAACACCTCACTTCACTGCACCTCTCCCCCAGCCTTCTACTCCCTTTACCTACTCCCTAATTATATTCTCCCTGAATATGGTCTAATTTTTTGGGAAATGATTTTACCACTCTTTCATGAGTCTCCCCCAGCTGGACTTCCATGCTCACCACATAACTGACCACAGGACCTCTGCATCAGATAACCCTGAAAAACCCCATAGGTGTAAAACTAGAATGTAGATCCTAATTGTACAGACCACAAAGTACAGAGATTTATTTAAAAATAAATAACAGATTCTTAATATGTGCTAATCCCAGGGAAATATGCATAAAGGTTATAAATATGTTTTGAATTTTCAAATATTTTATATATAAAGACTAAATGACATATCTTCACTACAGTTATAATTATAATTGTCTTGGGAAAAATATCACAAAGCCAAGGGTTGTATTATTCATGGTCTTATATCAAGGGCTCACAATTCACCCCTTGTTGAAGAGGGGAATAGTAAATATTCTATAGATATCAGGAAAGTGTCACCAACACAAGTCAGACATTGGGGACCATGGAACAAAACTATCTTCCACCTTAAGTTTTTAGTTGAGAGTTGGGATCAGGTGTTAGGAGGTTAACCCTCTGTAAGGCAGAAGATTGCATGGAGAAAGTTGTATTTGTAGTCAGATATCAGGAATGAAGAACACAGGCTCAAATATACTGTATGCCAAAAATAAAATAAAAAAATACCCTCACTTCACTGCATTTCTCCCCCAGCCTTCTTCCCCCCTTTCCTACTCCCTTCTTGGAAATCTCCCTGGATATCGTCTAATTTTGGGGGAAATGATTTTACCACTCTTTCATGAGTCTCCCCAGCTGGACTTCCATGCTCACCACATAACTGACCACAGGACCTCTGCATCACAGAGTCTAACAGGCACTTCTCTTTATAGCACAGCACATGAATTGATCTCAGTCCAGTGAACAATCACAGAGGTCTCTGAGCTCTGGGCTGAGCTGGGTTGGTTCTCAGGGACCTCTGGTCAGTTTTCTTGGGTTCCATCCTTGCTGAACCTTTCCTGCAGCACCTGTCAGTGCCTCAGACTCACCTGGATGGGTGTCTAGAGAGAAGGGCTGTGTGGAAGTCTGGCTTCCTCCCTGGGTGGCTGATGATGGAGACTGAAGCTCTGTCCCCAGACAAGGCAGCAGGAGGGAGTGAAGCCCTGGTGCCCTAAACAGACTTTGGACTCCAAAAGAAACCACCCTGTTCTGTCCAGTCCCTCTCGGAGGGACAGCATCAGAGGCTCCTTTTATAGGTACCTACCTCTTCTCATTAGGTACAGTTCTTCTTGTTAACTCCAATGCCTGAGTCCCTGATGTCCCTGTGGGCCACTGGTCTGAGCAGAAAGAAAATTTCCTGCTTGTTCTATGTTCCCAAGAGACCAGTTTAGAAATCAGGTGAATCTGGTCTTTATTACTCTTTGTCCATGAATTTCCCTTCCATCTACAAGTCTAACTTCCTTAACACTTTTGCCCTATCCTTACTTGCTCCTGTTGAGGAGGTATGCATCCATCTAGGGCAGACCTGGATCTCCAGGCAGGTTCTGTAGAACAGGAGACAAGCAGGAGATGAGAATTACAGGGGGACAGGCTTCATACTTCCCTCCTGCTCTTGAGGTGTGAAGGACAGAAGACATAATTTGGAAAATATATGAAAATGATCCAGCAAGAGGAAAAATATCTTCTCGCATGTCTTACACTACATGACAGGAAGGTATTGATGAAGGTGTCAAAGCAGGACCTCAGGGAATTGACAAATAGTGCAGAATTTCCAAGATTAAGAAGAGAGAAAACCTCAGTACACTTAAACTTTCTTGAAGGGCTGCCAGCATGCTGATGACCAGGTCAGGAGAAGTAACTGAGGACAGTGTAGTATAGGTGGCAGAACATGGCCAGGAAGTGGTCACAGGTCATCACATAAGAAGTAAAACTGGGTTTTCCACAGGTAGCCATGCTCCCTCCAGTAGCAGGCTCCTTCGACGGCCAGCTTCTCGGAGCAGCCGCCCAGTGAGAGCCTTTCTGCACAGAGCCAGCTCCAAGTCCCGGAGCCTGTGGTGAGCTCCCGCCCTCAGGCAGCCTCTGGGACCAGGGCAGGTCATCCAGGGACTTCTCCAAGCAGCCCTGCTCCCTCTGGCGGCAGGTTCCTTCCATGGGGCGATCCAAGATGGTGGACTAGAGGGTGACAGCATCTCCTGTTGCTCCACAACTCAGGATTCAAGAAGGGGAGGCATTGAAAGACTCGGATTAACATAGAATCACGGGGTGAGTCTCCCCCGCCGGGTGAAGCTCAGCCCGGGCAGCAGGCATGGACAGGGGCAGCTTCTAAGAGCAGGGCAGGGCAGCTAGAGTCTTCCCCAGGCAGCCCTGCTCCCTCTGGTGGTGGGCTACTTCCACGAACATCTTCTCAGAGCAGGCTGTTCAGTTAGAGCCTTTCTGCACAGAGCCAGGTCCAAGTCCCAGAGACAGTGGCGAGCTCTGGCCCACAGGCAGCTTCTGGGACCAGGGCAGAGCAGCCAGAGACTTCTCCAAGCAGCCCTGCTCCCACCAGCGGCAGGCTCCTTCCACAGGGTGATCCAAGATGGCGGACTAGAGGGTGACTGCATCTCCTGTCGCTCCAGAACCCAGGATTAAAGAAGGGGAGGCATTCAGAGACTCAGACTAACATAGAGACACGGGGTGAGTCTCCCCCACTGGGTGAAGATTGGCCCAGGCAGGCCCAGACAAGGGTGGTTTCTCAGAACAGGGCAGGGCAGCTAGAGTCATCCCCAGGCAACCCTTCTCCCTCCGGCGGCGAGTTCCTTCCATGGCCAACTTTTTGGAGAAGGCCGCTCAGATTGAGCCTTTCTGCACAGAGCCAGCTCGAAGTCCCGGAGCCAGCGGCGAGCTCCAGTCCTGCAGGCAGCCTCTGGGACGAGACTAGAGCAGCCAGAGACTTCTCCAAGCAGCCCTGCTCCATCTGGCGGTAGGCTTCTTCCACGGACAGCTTCTTGGAGCAGACCACCCAGTGAGAGCCTTTCCGCACAGAGTCAGCTCCAAGCCCTGGAACCAGTAGCAGGATAGGGGCAGCTTTTCTTCGGATACACTGCATTATCAAGTTCCTCCAAGACTTCAGGCTACTGAAGGCTGGGAGGTGATATACTGGAAATCCACAGGGATGCGATAAGCCAATAGTGGAAATCTGCAATATCTCAGAGTCTCACTGATATCTGACCACTATGAGAAAAAAAGGGAAGAAAATGTCCCAAACAAACCTAGATAATATATCAATAAAACCCAATGACAGCACAGCATAAGAAATGTCAGAAAGAAGTTCAGAATGTACATAATTAAAACAATCAGGGAAGAAGACGAGGAGATGAAAGAGCAAATACAGGCATTGAAGGAGGAGATGAAAGAGCAATTGCAGGCATTAAATAACTGAACCAATCAACAGTTAAAAGAGCAAATTCGGGAAGCAAGAGAACATTTCAATAAAGAGGTAGAGATACTGAAAAAAAAATAAACAGAAATCCTTGAAATGAAGGAAACAATAAACCAAGTTAAAACTCCATAGAAAGCATAACCAATAGGATAGAACACCTGGAAGACAGAACCTCAGACATTGAAGACAAAATATTTAACCTTGAAAACAAAGTTGAACAAACAGAGAAGATGGTAAGAAATCATGAACAGAATCTACAAGAATTATGGGATATCATGAAAAGGCCAAATTTAAGAATTATTGGGATTGAGGAAGGCTTAGAGTAAAAACCAAAGGAATGAACAATCTATTCAAAGAAATAATATCAGAAAATTTCCCAAATCTGAAGAATGAAATGGAAAACAAGTGCAAGAGGCTTATAGGACTCCAAATACACAAAATTACAACAGACCCACACCAAGGCAAATTATTATGAATATACCTAACATACAAAATAAAAACAGAATTTTAAAGGCCGCGAGAGAAAAGAATCAAAACCATTCAGGTAGAAATCAATGAGAATATCAGCAGATTTTTCAATCCAGATCCTAAAAGCTAGAAGGGCCTGGAACAACATTTACCAAGCCCTGAAAGAAAATGGATGCCAACCAAGAATCTTATACCCAGCAAAACTTACTTTCAGATTTGTCGACGAAATAAGGTCCTTCCATGATAAACAAAAGCTTAAGGAATTTACAAAAAGTAGGCCAGCATTACAGAACATTATCAGCAAAACATTCCATGAGGAAGAGATGAAAAACAATGATGAAAATCAGCAAGGGGAGGAACTAGACTAAAGGAATAGCCAAATAAAGGAGAAACCAAATCATGTCAAAAAACAAAAATGAGTCAATTGACTGGGAATACAAGACATATCACAATAATAACCCTGAATGTTAATGGCCTGAACTCATCAATCAAAAGGCATAGACTGGCAGATTGGATTAAAAAGAAAAATCCAACAATATGCTGCCTGCAAGAGACTCATCTCATAGAAAGAGATACCCATAGACTAAAGGTGAAAGGATGGGAAAAAATATACCATGCACACAGACACAGCAAAAAAGCTGGAATATCCATCCTCATTTCAGATAATGTGGACTTCAAGCCAAAACTAGTCAGAAGGGATAAAGAAAGACATTACATACTGCTTAAGGGAAGCATAAATCAGCAAGACATAAAAATCATAAATATCAATGCCCCGAACATTGGCTCATCCATGTACGTCAAACAAATCCTTCTTAATTCCAGAAATCAAGTAGACCACAACACAATAATACTAGGCGATTTTAACACACCTCTCTCACCACTGGATAGATCCTCCAAACAAAAATTGAATAAAGAAACCATAGATCTAAATAACACAATCAAAAATTTAGACATAACCGACATATATATAATATACCATCCAACAACGAATGAATACACTTTCTTCTCAGCAGCACATGGATCCTTCTCTAAAATAGGCCATATTTTATGCCACAAACTACAGTTAGCAAATACAAGAAGTAGAGATACTACCTTGTATTCTATCAGATCATAATGGATGGAAATTAGAAATAAATGACAGAATAAAAAACAGAAACTTCTCCAATACCTGGAGATTAAATAATACACTATTATATGATGAATGAATAACAGAAGACATCAGGAGGGAAATAAAAAAAAATTCTGAGAAGTAAACGAGAACAAAGACACATCATATCAAAATCTTTGGGACACTATGAAAGCAGTACTTAGAGGATGATTTATTACATAGGGTGCATCCAAAAAAAGAAGTAGAAATTAACAAATAAACGACTTAACACTACAGCTCAAAGCCCTAGAAAAAGAATAGCAGATCAACACCAAAAGTAGTAAAAGACAGGAAATAGTTCAAAACAGAGCCGAAATCAATGAAATTGAAACAAAAGAAACAAATTGGTAAAATTAACAAAATAAATAGTTGGTTCCTTGAAAAAATAAAGAAAATTGATAAACCCTTAGACACACTAACAAAGAGAAAGAGGGAAAAAACTCAAATTACTAAAATTCTGAATGAACAAGGAAATATCACAATAGACATGAGTGAAATACAAAACATAATTAGAAGCTATTTTGAAAATCTATATTCCAACAAAACAGAAAACCTCCAAGACATCAACAAATTTCTAGAGACATATGAATTACCTAAACTGAATGAGGAGGATATACACAACTTAAGTAAATCAATTTCAAGCAATGAAATAGAAGAGGTCATCAAAAGCCTACCAACAAAGGAAAGTCCGGGTTCTCAGATGGGTTCTCAGTCGAGTTCTACAAAACTTTTAAAGAAGAGCTCATTCCAATACTCCTAAAAGTATTCCATGGAATAGAAGAGGAGGGAACCCTCCTAAACTCATCTATGAAGCCAATATCACCCTGATACCTAAACCAGACAGAGACACACCCACCGAGGAAAGAAAATTTCAGACCAATATCATTATTGAACATCGACGCAAAAATTCTCAACAAAATTTTAGCAAATCGCATACAAAAATAAATTAAAAAAAAATAGTGCACCATAATCAAGTGGGTTTTATCCCAGGGATGGAAGGTTGGTTCATCATCAGGAAATCAATAAATGTCATTCACCATATCAACAGACTTAAAGTTAAGAATCACATGATTACTTCAATAGATGCAGAGAAAGCATTCAACAAAATACAGCATCCCTTCATGCTGAAAACACTAGAAAAAATTGGTTAGTGTGAACCTTCCTTAACATTGTGAAGGCCATCTATGCTAAGCGTATAGCCAATATCATTCTAAATGGTGAGAAACTGAAAGCATTCCCCCTAAAAACTGGAACAAGGACAGTGATGCTCTCTATCACCACTTCTATTCTACATCGTCCTTGACTCTCTAGCTAGTGCAATTAGACAGACTAAGGAAATTAAAGGGATACGAATAGGAAAAGAAGAACTCAAACTATCCCTGTTCACTGATGACATGATTATATATTTACAAGAACCTGGAAATTCCACCAGAAAACTTTTAGAACTCATAAGTGAATTCAATAAAATAGCAGGTTACAAGATCAATGCTCATTAATCCAATGCATTTTTCTACATAAGTGATGAATCTTCAGAAAGAGAAATTAGGAGAACTACCCCATTCACAATAGCATTGAAAAAAAATAAAATACTTGAGAATCAATCTCACAAAAGAGGTGAAAGACCTCTACAATGAGAACTACAGAACACTAAAGAAAGAAATTAAAAAAAAAAACCTTAGAAGATGGAAAGCTCTCCCATGTTCTTGGATAGGAAGAATTAATATTGTCAAAATGGCGATACTACCTAAAGTGCTATACAGATTCAATGCAATTCCAATTAAAATTCCAATGATGTACCTTACAGAAATAGAGCATGCAATTATGAAATTCATCTGGAAGAATAAGAAACTCAGAATAGCTAAAGCAATCCTAAGTAGAAAGAGCAAAGCAGGGGTAATCGCAATATCAGATCTTCAACTCTGCCTCAAAGCAATATTAACAAAAACGGCATGGTATTGGTACCAAAATAGACAGGTAGATCAATGGAACAGAATAGAGTGCACGGACACAAACCCAAATAAATACAATTTTCTCATACTAGACAAAGGTGCCAAAAATCTGCAATGGAGAAAAAATAGCCTTTTCAACAAATGGTGCTGGGAAAACTGGAAAACCATATGCAAAAGAATGAAATTAAACCCCTATCTCTCAAACTGCACAAAACTCAGCTCAAAATGGATCAAGGACCTCAGAATCAGACAAGAGATCCTGCGTCTTATAGAAGAAAAAGTAGGTCCAAATCTTCAACTTGTTGCCTTAGGATCATACTTCCTTAACAGGACTCTCATAGCACAAGAAATAAAAGCAAGAACCAACAACTGGGATAAATCCAAACTAAAAAGCTTTCTCTCAGCAAAGGAAACTATCAGTAATGTGAAGAGAGAGCCTACAGAGTGGAAGAATATCTTTGCCAGTCATACTTCAGATAGAGCGCTAATTTCCAGAATATATAAAGAACTCAAAAAAGTCTACACCAAGAA
Organism: Sciurus carolinensis; assembly: GCF_902686445.1. Taxonomy (NCBI): domain Eukaryota; kingdom Metazoa; phylum Chordata; class Mammalia; order Rodentia; family Sciuridae; genus Sciurus; species Sciurus carolinensis. Next base: position 16,433,497 of record NC_062229.1, read on the forward strand.
TGCAAATAACCCAATCAACAAATGGGCTAAGGAAATGAACAGACACTTCACAGAAGAAGATGTACAAGCAATCAACAGATACATGAAAAAAATGTTCAACATCTCTAGTAAAAAGAGAAATGCAAATTAAAACTAACCTAAGATTCCATCTCACCCCAATTAGAATGGCGATTATCAAGGACACACACAACAATAGGTGTTGGTGAGGATGTGGGGAAAAAGGTACACTCATACCTTGCTGTTGGGGTTGCAAATTAGTGCAGCCACTCTGGAAAGCAGTATGGAGATTCCTCAGAAAGCTTGGAATGGAACCACCATTTGACCCAGCTATCCCACTCCTTGGCCTATACCCAAAGGACTTAAAATCAGCATACTACAGAGATACAGCCACATCAATGTTCATTGCTGCTCAATTCACCATAGCCAGATTGTGGAACCGACCTAGATGTCCTTCAATTGATGAATGGATAAAGAAACTGTGACATATATATACAATGGAGTATTACTCAGTCAGAAAGAATGATAAAATTATGGCATTTCAGGCAAATGGATGAAATTGGAGAATAACATGCTAAGTGAGATAAGCCAATCTCAAAAAAACAAAGTCCGAATGATCTTACTGATAAGCGGATAATGACATATAATGGGGGGTGGGAGATGTTAGCATTAGTGTTGGGATTAGGTTTAGGGTTAGGGTTAAGGTTGGGAGCAAGAATGGAAGAAGGAAGGACTGTATAGAGGGAAAAAAGGGGTTGGAGGGGTGGGGGGAAGGAAAAATATAGCAGAATGAATCAAACAACAATACCCTATATAAATTTAAGATTACACAAATGGTATGCCTTGACTCCATGTACAAACAGAGAAACAACATGTATCCCATTTGTTTACAATAAAAAAAGAAAATAAAAATAAATGTCCTCTGTTAAGAAAATTAAAAAAATAAATAAAAGAAGTAAAACTGTGGGAAAACACACCTGGGTGATGCAGCCTGTGTAGATAATGGCCTTCCTCTGTGTCTGGATATTCACCTGCATCTTTGGGACGGTAGTAGAGGTGAAGCAGGTGTCAGAAGAGGACAGGTTGGAGAAGAAGAAGTACATGCTGTATGCAGGTGGGAGTTTGAGATGGTGGCCAGGATGACAAGGATGTTCCCAAAGACGGTCACCAGGTATATGGACAGGAAGAGCCCAGAGAGAACAGACTGGAATTCTGTCTCCTCAGAAAGTTCCTTGAGGAGAAATACTGGAATCCCTGTGTGGGTTTCTGGTTCCATGTAAAGTCAACGTCTCCAGGAGAGAAGCAGCAGCCAGAGGAATTGAGCAGTCCACAGCCATCAGGAACCTGGCTGCCTGGAACTTGAACCCAGTGCTCTGAGAAGAGGAAGCATTGGCTTGGTGGTGCCTTCTCTGCAACTGGTCAGACTGGGGCTTCTCAGTGCCACCAAATTCCCCTTTGTTACCACCACTAGCTGGAAAACCCAGACACAACACCTAATTTGTATCCAAAGCTGACTTCCTCTGTTCAACTCTGCCCTGACACCAGTTCAGCCAGCCTTTGTCATCTGAGATGACCTCTGAATTCCTTTGGTAGTTGATTCTTAATATCCTAACGGCAATAATGATTTTAATAAAAGTTTTTAAAGTCATGGATCTATGTAATTTCCATAACTGTTGGTAATCTCATATTTCATATAGCTGCTTCTTTTTTAGTTAAAAGTATAATGCAATGATACATCAAGGCAGAAATCACTTACAAACAAAATATGTCTTCCATGAAGGAAGACACCAATGTAGTAATTTTTGAAGTCTCACCTATCTGCAGTCTCTAAAAATTATTTGGAATTATATAAAATGGATTTTACAAATCTCTTTTCACATTGAGGCCAAAAGAAATCAGCCTGGGAAAATAGTACCAGCATAAGAAAAAAATTTATTGATTTCATTAATTAGTGCAGATGGATAAAACTGGAAAGAGGTAGTTCTTAAATACTGTCATCAAGTTGTCAAACATACTAAATATAACAAACAGGTAGTTGCAACACAAGAACTCAATGCACATTTCATGCTTGTGCTTTTATTTACTATTATGTTATAATAAGTGGAAAAAATTAGATATAGATGGAAAAGACACTTTATGAAAACAGTTGGGAGAAAGTCATAAATAGAAACATCTTACTTTTTACATTTTTATTGGTTCCTTTTAGTTATACAATACAATAGGATCTATTTTGATATATTTACACAAGCATGGAATATATCCTCTTTCTTGTACATTCCAAAATAGATACCTTGGCCATCAGCTAATATCTGCACTCCCATGAAACTCATATGGAAGACAATAGACCTACCACTGTCTCTACCCAATACTGTTCTGATATTTCAAACCAATGTTACTCAGAAAGCAAAAGCCATCTCAGCTTCACAGCTTGGGCAAGAGAATATTGATCACATTTTCAGGTGATAAAATTGACAATCTAAAATCTATTGAAAAATAATTACTACTAAGATTTCATAATGATGAAGTTCAATTATAATATATAAAAGCAGGTGCAGTGGCACACACCTCTAATACCAGCTACTTAGGAGACTGACACAGGAAGATTGTTAGGTGAGGCAGTCTAGGCAAACTTAGCAATACCCTGTCTCAAAACTAAAAAGACAGGGGATGTAGCTCAGTGGAAGGGCATTTGCCTCGCATGCATAAGGCCAGAATAGTGCAAATAATGCTTATTATGTCATTTTATTCCTTGTTTCCAGAGATAAACATATCATAGGAAAAACATCTCATTCAATATAGTGTGTGACATTCACTGACCAGGATTGGGCCTATTGAAGATGATCAGGAAATGAGATGAATGTTATATCATATTCATAAGCACTTCCAAGTTGCAGGAAACTATGCCAATTTGTTCTTCTGAATGACCTCATTTCGTCTCCCTGGAAACACTGGGGAGAGCTGTCATTCATGCAAATTGCAGAAAAAAAAACTGTTAGCTTAAATGCTAATAGAATGTTTGAGTTAATGTCATAGGTTTTTTAATTTTAGGTAAGTTATTTCTATCTTTATTTCTATACTGTTTTGAACATGATTGAATGCTGGGTATATCAAAGGCCTTTCCTGCATCTATTGAGATGATCATATGGTTTTTATCCTTAATTCAGCCAAATATCTATTGAGCACCACTGTTCAGGCATGTAGTCTTGCACTCATGGTGATTCCACCCTGTTGTGAGTAAATTGTTCCTGGGGAGGTTGCTGGGTGTTCTGTGGAGGGATGGAGAGTGGAGTGGAGGTGGACATGACCAGTACCCCATGCAGGCATGGTATGCCCGTCATTGTGAATCCCATCAATCTGCATGAGATGTGGGCCAATAATGATGACAAGTTAAGACAAAAATAATAAAGAAAATAAAGTGTGAGCAACCTCTCTGGCCTCCACTCACTCCCCAGAGAGCAGAGGAGGACAGTTTTCTGAAGATATTAGAGAAGTTGATCAAAAGTCCATGCTTTGGACCTTAGTGAACGAGACTCCCTAAATTACATGACACAAGCCTTTCCATGGAGCCTGAGCTGGCCCAGAACTCCTGGGCTCAAGTGATCCCCTCACCCCAGCCTCCTCAGAAGCTGGGGTTACAGGGGGGTGACACTGTACCCTGCTAGAAGGTACCTCTGTGAAAACTAAATGAGACTATTTGCAAGGTACTAATCTCAGAGCTGCAGGCATAAGAAGATCTAAATATCATCTATTATATGCGGGGGCATCCGGAATTCCATCCAGTGCTTGACAAAGATCCTCTGGAGGATGATTGCAAAGGCTCATCCTAAAAGGAATTGCCGGATGTTTTGCTCCGAAGCATGGTGTTTTCTCTGATAATATATTACTCATTTCAGTCTGAACGGATTGCTTAAGGGGATGAAGGGAATACAACAAAAATTCCAGAAAATATTACCTATAATCTGAAAAACAATGGATCTTTACCACTAACAAAATTAGAAATAATTTTGCAACCGTACAATGAGTCCCTGAAAGCCTCTGGAGAAAATAGTTGTAGATCTGCCTTTGTCTCTAACAGGCTGGTTAAATTTTAACGATGGTTTTGTTCATGTGTGGTGGTGAGGTAAGAGAATAAGGTATTCATAATATTCCTTCCTTCCTACAAAGAATATGTCACCCCTATAATAAATGTTGGTACACAATTACAATTGGGACCACTGCCCTACTGTACCCCTTAACTCAGCAATTCAGATATTAACCAGATGGACCTAGTAGAGATAGTCACATGAGATTACTTGTCTATTGTTTTAACCGTAAGAATAATAAGAATAGTCTTAGGTCACATAGAGTCTAGATATTAAGGAAGTAAATATTGTATTAGGTCACCGAGGTAGTTAGATATTCTTAAAACAATTGTGATTAGGTAAGGATAATCTGTAAGGTTACTGTTTTCTCATAATTTTCTGTTCCTTGTTAAAAACAATTTCTGCCAATGCTTTGAAAACTTATTTAATATAAACCACAAGACTGCCATTATAGCCTGAAGAAAAATGTATATAAACCCAGCCTTCCCCAGAATAAAGTGGGATTGATTGCACCAGAACTAGAGTCTGTGTCTTTCATTCTCCATCCATCGCGGACGCTGTCTCCCAGTGCCCCGTTTACCGGTGTGGAACCCATGGACTCCTGCTAGGGCTGGACCCTGGCAATTATAAGTACCAAAGTCTTTATCACTGAAGACTAAATAACAACTCTGACCATGTGTTGAGTTAATTTTCTAATTGATCAGGGAACACTGTCATAAAGCTAAGAATGTAGTACTCATGGTTGATAAGCATTGTTGAAGAGGGGACAGAAAATTCCCCGAGGTATCAGGGGCATGTCCCCAACACAACCCAAGGCTGTGGAGATCCAAGGGCCCTAGTCTAGATAGGGACCTCGTGTCAGACCTGGAGAGAACTTCAGCTCAGGTGTCAAGAGGTTAAATCTCTGGAAGGAAGAGGAGGTGGGGAGACAGAATAATAGCTCAGTTCTCCTGACTTCAAACCCTGTCTCTTGAAAATAGAGAATCTGCTGGAGAAAGAAACGTCCTTGGTGCAGAACTCAGTCCAGCAGGGGAATTAATCATGTGCCCAGCGTTGCCACAGTGAGGACGTGCCTAATGAGAAGTCTGGGGAGCTGTGTATGTCTCCTCTCTGCAGTTCCTCAGAATGCTCCACCTTGGACTGGAAAGGACGTGCTGTTTTCTTGCTCTCAGAGTGCTCACCAAGGTCAGTGAGACCCAAGAAGCACTTTAGGAGAAGTCCAGAGAATGGACACCAAGATCATTGGACTGAAGTCCTCCCAGAGCCAAACCAGAACTGCCTGACCTGGGGGATTGTGGTTTCCAGGCTGTTGGATGATCTGCTTTCCTGCTTAATTCATCGATTCATTTATTTATGATGCTAAAATGGGAAGTGACAATTTATAAAACTTTTGTCAAAAGAGATCAGTCCTAGAAGTGGAGGAGCTGTCGCTACAGGGCTGGGAGGACGTGGGAAGGAACTGAGGGGACAGCCAGGGACACAGGATGGAGCTCACAGGAGGAATGAATCTAGGGCTCTCTTGCTCAGTGTGTAACATGGTCACAGCTGGTGGTTGTGGATTTGAAATAAGTGGTAGACAAGATTCCAATTGTTCCCAACACCCAGGAGTGATCAGTGTTGAGGGGGATGGAGATGTTAATTCACTAAGTATCATACATGGCTCACATGCATTCAATGATCACTCTGTATCCCACATAACACAACACAGATCTTGTTGATTAAACCTTTAAAATATTTTCAAAATGTTACATAGTAAAGAACCATATGAGAGAAATAAGATGGGTCCTGCCTCACCCAATGTCCAGTTCTGTGAGGACAGTGACCAGAGAGCTGCAGCCGCCTCAGGGAGGCCATCCTCCCACTGTCCTGGGAACAGTGGAGAGATCATTTAGTTGTCTTTGGTAAACATTCTTTTGTGGATTTTTTCTTACAATATTCAGTTTTCCTACTTGAATGTTGACACGCATTTTTCTGGACACTGAAAAGATGTCCTTTCTTTGTTTTGATCACTTATCATTTTTCTGGTCACTGAGGGGATACGTGAAAGGTAGAATCAAGGAAGCGTCTCATTCCTTCCAGCATCCTAGGTACGCTGCCTTATTGGACAGTTCCCCCCTCAGCATCCCATTCTGTTTATTGAGCATATTTTTTGTTTCTTTAAACCCAGGGCAGATAATGCCCACACAAAACTGGATTACCAAGCTTACCTGTGATGGTAGATTGACAGACTGGATATTCTGAGTATCTCATGCTTCATTCTTTAGGGAAAAATTAATCGGAAATTCACAACTTGCCTTGTATCCCTTCCTGTTGAAGAGTGTGGATGGGTGAGAAGAGCATTGTGTTAACAAACATTTTGTGTGTGTGTGTGTGGGGGGGGTGTGTGTGTCTCCAAAGCAAGCAAACCTGGGGTTAGTATGCAGACACTGTCCAAATTATGAGCATCAAACTAATCATTTGATTGTAACTTTATGAACATCTAAAAATGATTTGCATTAAAAAAAATCTACGTGGAATTTTCAATTTTGATTTTTTCCAGGCTGATGATGCGTAATACGATACCCTCTCATGAGGCTGGGCTCCCAGCAACGTGGAACTGAGTCTGGGTCAGCCACACCATCAACCTGGGTGAACATCCAAGACTCCAAAGCTGCTGCACTGCTCAGCTGGGATGCTGATGAGCAGGACAGGGTTCACACTTTTTCTAGAATATTCCTAGAACATGGTAAATATTCAATTTTTGTTCTTCAAGTGCATTAGGAATTTCTCAGTATAATGTAGAATATATGACCTCTTGAAGAAGTGCTGAGAAATGGAAAGTAATTTCTCAAAAACGTGTAAGCTGATGCCTTAAAAGGGAACAAGTTTCAGATGAAATATAAAAGTGATGAGTTTACTGTAATATAGAAATTAGAGCAACATAGAAATTAAACAGTAGTAATGCATCTTCTCTCTCTCCCTCTCCCCCCCCTCCCTCTTCCCCTTCTCCTGCTCCTTCTCCCTCCCTTCTCCCTCTCCTCCTAACTCTCCCTCTCCCTCCAGCTGTCACCCACCCTGCCCACATCATAGTCACAGCAACCACATGAAACCAAGGAATAGCACACAGATTTCAGAATTCCTTCTGCTGGGATTCTCAGAAGACCCAGAAATGCAGCCCCTCATCTTTGGGCTTTTCCTCTCCATGTACCTGGTCACTGTGCTGGGGAATCTGCTCATCATCGTGGCCACCATCTCAGACTCCCACCTGCACACGCCCATGTACTTCTTTCTCTCCAACCTGTCCTTTGTGGACATCTGCTTCACCTCCACCACTGTCCCAAAGATGCTGGTGAACATCCAGACACAGAGCAAGGTCATTACCTACTCAGGCTGCATCACCCAGATGTGCTTCTTCATTCTCTTTGCAGGGCTGGACAACTTTCTCCTGACTGTGATGGCCTATGACAGGTTTGTGGCCATCTGCCACCCCCTGCACTACATGGTCATCATGAATCCCTGGCTCTGTGTGTTGCTGGTTCTGATGTCCTGGATCTTGAGTGTTCTGAATTCTCTATTACAAAGTCTAATGGTGTCCTGGCTCTCCTTCTGCACACATGTGGAAATCCCCCACTATTTCTGTGAACTTAATCAGGTGGTCCTGCTGGCCTGTTCTGACACTTTTCCAAATGAAATGGTGATGTATTTTGTAGCTTTGCTACTGGCTTGCTGTCCCCTCACTGGTATCCTTTACTCCTACTCCAAGATAGTGTCCTCCATCCGTGCAATCTCATCAACACAGGGCAGGTACAAAGCCTTCTCCACCTGTGCATCTCACCTCTCTGTGGTTTCCTTATTTTATGGCACAAGCCTAGGTGTGTATCTCAGCTCTTTTGTGACCCAAAACTCACGCTGTACTGCAGTAACCTCTGTGATGTACACTGTGGTCACCCCCATGCTGAACCCCTTCATCTACAGTCTGAGGAATAAGGACATCAAGCGTGCTCTGAGGAGATACCTGTGAGGGTGGTTATAGACAGTAACTTTCTTTCTTTGCCTGATGAGTCCACTTAACATAATGAACTCCAGTTCCACCCAAGTCGTGCTGTGTGACTGGACTTCATTCTTTCCTTGACTGAGTAATATTCCACCACGTACTTGTACCACATGTGTTTTTCTGCTTGTCCGTCAGTGGATGCCTTGGTTGAATTTTCCTATCAGTTATTGTAAACAGGGCAGTAAATGTGTGTGTGCAGCTGGATCATAATTTTTCTTACTCTAACACTGATTTCTCCTCACTGTTTTCTCAAAAGTATAATGCGATTTGTTTGTATCTTGACTCACAGTTTTCAGTTTCTCTGTGCAAGTGTCTAAGGGTGTCTTGGTTCTAGAACAGTCCACAACTCACGCTGAAGAGCAGCAGCCTTGATGAGGTTCACTGTCATGACCCCCTTCATGACCCCCTCATCTACAATCTGTGTAATAAAGAGATAAAGCTGGCCGAAAAATATTGTTTGGAAAGAAAGACTATAATTTGTCCCAGGTTGGGAATGTGATTCTGATGTCCAAGCTCAAAGCTTCAACGTCAGAAATTGTGACTCTCTGGTCGGGGTGGAAGGAGAACCTGCCTCTTTGCATTTCCTTTTTACAGTTTCCTTCTCTGCCTTCATTAATATTCTGCTATCTCTGATTCTCATCTGTTTCTTCCTTTGGCCCCTTCCTGCTTTCCTGCAGTTATCCCTTGTGTTGCAATAGAAAATATCTGACAATTTCCATTTAGTTTAATATAATATTTTGTGTACCATTATAAGTCAAATGCATGACCATGTGATCAGATTGAGGACGGTGACCAGTCATCACTGAGTGACAGGGAATGTGATAAGGAGAATTTAAACTTGGACCTGAGCTGAGGAGTTAGGAATATATTTCCTAGTGAGTCAGAGTGTCCCTTGGAGGAGAACCATCATGGTGGCCTAGGGAGGAAGAAACATCCATGACAGGTGGATGGATGGATGGGTGGATGGGGGGATGGGGTATAGTTGAGGGAATCAGAGGAGTGGGGAGGAGGGATAAGAGAGGGAAGACATGTAGGACAGCAAAACATTAGAAAGTGACTTGCAGATGCATGGTGATTTATTAGACCACTCTAGGCACAATTCTTTCACATTAGTGAATTTTTAATAATACAGTGTTGGGAAAAGATCACATGGTGGTTTGAAGAAAGAGATATTCTTTGTCCTGGCTGAGAGCTGATTCTGTGGAGAATGTTAGTTGGGCTATGTCTCTGTACAATCAGGTCACACACACACACACACACACACACACACACACACACAACCTGAGTGATGATATTGACAGATTGCTGTCAACAGCATTGATCACAGTGAGAATGAGGAATTCCAAGAGCCCAACACTTGGGTGAGGTGTCAACGTCTTCATGGGCTTCTGTCTAAGAACCACTAGCTTCTCATGTGGGAGGCAGTGTTGGGAAGATCATTGTTGTCCTAGAAGCAGAGTGTCGAATGGAGAAACTGAGAAGCTGATAGGTGTGGAGAGCATTGACAGAGGATGGGAAAGCAGTGACTGAGATCAGGGGTCCCTGATGACCTTATGACTGTGTGGCTCCTCGTGCCCAGGAAAGTTTCTGTGCAAGAGCACAGGATGCTCAGCTGTTATGGTAAAGCCCTGCATGAGGAGGCTCTTTGCAAGAGGCTTATCAGCTCCAAACTTGATCTCGGGAACATAGTGCCCACCTAGGGATGGAGGAATCCTCATTCTGGACACCATGATATTTCACCAGCTCTGCTACCCCTGAGCCTACCAGCTTAACTTTACACAGTGGACCTTCTTCCCCAATACACAAAGCTCCTAACCTCAGATATTGCAGCCATGGATTGCAAATGTGGAAAAGTTGCTTAGATATTTCTAGTTCTGTAACTTTCCTGATTATAAAGATAATACTTGCATAGTATTTAACATGATGATGAGACATATATAAATAAAGATTGCTGGCATAATTCTTTGGATCTGCTTCTTCATCAGAGAGCAGCACTTCACCTATTCCTAGCTTTATCTTCAAAATCTTTGTGTGTGTCTTTATATTTCTAATCCCCCATTATTCCTTGCCAGAACCAGAGTTTGGCAGACAAGGAAGTGGGTGGGAGAACAGAGAGAGGTTGGAAAATGGGTCCCATAGGAGGAGAACGTTCTACTCTTCTACAGAAAGCAAGGTGATGATAGTTTATAATAGTTCATTATGAAGTTATAAAAAAATTGAAGAGAGGAGTTGGAAACTTTCAACACCAATAAATGGTTAATGCATAGGGAAACTGAAATTGACAATTGTCCTGAGTAGGTCAGTACACATTTAATACATGTATGGAATTATCACAATGCACTCCAAAAATAAGTACAATTATTGCATAAAAATTAAAAATTTAACAGAAAGAAAGCCTTCAAAAATACATTAGTTATTCTCCTAAACAAATGCCAAAGTTCTATGCAACATATTTACCAGAGCCTTACCCAATTTGGGAGAAGAAAAATCAGTCATCTCCATCCCCTCTCTGGCTTCCTGCTCACCTAGCATGGGAGAGCTGAGAACACTTTCAAGGAATGTAGATCAGATAACAAGAAGATGTCAACCAGTTCTTTCAAAGACTCAATTTACCAAAACTCACGAAATGAGAACTAGTTCACATACATGACCCTGTGTCTATTAAGGAAATGAATCAGCAATTACTCACATTCTGCACAAGAAAGCAGCAGGTCCAAGTGGGTTTACAGGTGAATTCTACCAAACATTTCAGGGGAAAGTGTATCATTCTCTACAGTGTTCTACAGAAAGCAGAAGCAGAGGCACCACTCCCTAATTCATTCTGTGAGGTCAGAATTACTCTGATACCAAAACCACACAATGACAAATAGAAGAAAAAATTTATTAAGAGAGAAAGCCTATAGAAGAGTATTTACCATGAACACACGTGCAGCAACACACAAAAAATAATAACTAATCATATCCCACCATGTATGTAAATAATTTTATTCCATGACCAAGTGAGATTAATTCCAGGGATGTGGAATTAGATCAACAGTCAAAACCACTTTAGTATAAACACAGCAAAATATTTATAGGGTGTATTTGAGAGAAGTAGCAAAATTCTAGAGAAAGATCAAACCCTCTAATGGAAAGTTTTCCTACATAATATCCTACTCAATATTGGCAACCTGTAAGTCCTTATCAAATTGTGGATTCTTCCCAATCCTGATCAAAATCCCACATCGATGTACCTCATTTATATTGATGAGCTGGTTCTACGGTCTATTTCGAAAAGCAAAAACTCAGAATAGCTTTTTCAAAGATCAGTAATCTGGACTGATAGTATGTGGACTCCAGGACTATAGTAAATAGACAGTAATCACAACACTGTGAAATCAACAGAAAACAAGACAAATAGACCAATGGGACACAAAATAAAGTTAGAAAAGACCCACACAAATACCATTAAGTGATTTGAGAGAGGAGGCGAGGCAATTCAATGGAGATTGCATAGTCATCCAAGAAATGGTTTTAGAGAAGCTTGATAGAGCATACATGAAAAAGAATCTAGACACAGAACTTATACCCAAAGCAAGAATAATGTCAAAATTCTCTACAAACATCAATGTCAGATGCAAAATGGTAGGAATTGCAAAAGATCTGAGAGAATAGTCCAGGTTTTTTGGCAAAAGACATTTTGGATGAAATGAAAAAAGTCCAGTGCCCTAAAGGAAGGATTGATTAATCAATTAGTAAGACCAAGTACTTCTTCTCTGAGAAATACATGGTTAGAAAAATGAAATTCAGGTCACAGATGGAAGAAAATATCTGCAAAACAAATATCTGATAAAATACAGGTTTTCAAAATATACCAATAACTCCTAAAAGACACTAATAAGAAGACAGATGACCCAATTGGAAAAATTGGTGAAAGATCTGAGTGGAGACATCACCAAAGAAGACATCCAAGAGGCCAATGAGCACATGAGGACATCCTCAACGTCATCTGTCCTTAGAGAATTGTCAAATAAATAATGAGACTCCATGATACACCTGTTAGTATAGTTAAAATTCAAATAAATGGAAACAATAAATGATGGCAATGATTTGGAGCAATAGGAACCTCTGTTCATTGCTGATTGGAATGCAAAATATTATGACCAATTCAGAACAGAGTTTGGTAATTTCTTACAAAACTAAACATGCTGTTCCTATAAGATCCTGCAGTTGCACTCCTTAGTTTTTACCCAAATCAGTTCAAAATTTATGTCCACACAGGCAAAAACAAAGCAAATCAAGAACAGCAACAACAAAAACCACTGCCAACAAAACACCCATTTGCACACAATTATTTCTTGTGGTTTATGTATATTTGCCAAAACTTGGAAACGACCAATGTGTCCTTTATAGGTGAACCAAACTCTGGTGCATCCACACAATGGAAAATTCATTATTACGCAATGGAAGAGAGAAAGTTTTCAGGTCTCCAAAAGACATTGAGGAACCTAAAATGCTCATTAATAAGTGACAAAGCCAACCTCAGTGGACTGCATGCTGCATGACTCCAACTGTATGACCCCAGGTTGGGGGTGTTGCTCGGTGGTAGAGCTCAAGCACATCCACGGCCTTGGGTGTGATCTCCAAGACCACAAAAACCAACAGAAATAAAAACCCCAACCCTAAGTCATTCAAGACAACAGAGTCCTGTGCAGACGGCAAAGCAAAACAAACACAAAACATAGTTGGATAGACTAGGGGGATGCATGGGACATAAATAAGTGGAAGTGAGAAGAGCTTTTGGATAGTCACATGATTTTGTAAGAGACTGTGGTTAAATCTCATTATGCATTTTTCAAAAGTCACAGAATGTACAACTTAGAGGGTAGATGTTACTGCACACTCTGCACCTTAAATAATAATAATAAGAATAGAAATATCAATTACAATGACTGTTGCACAAGGGCCACCAATGTGGTGAGGGGGACAAGCAACATGGAGGGTGACGGGAGGTGTTGACAGCGAGGGCTGAAGATCCAGGCTGCCTCCTTGTGTGGTGAGGACCCCAGGAGTCACTCAGGCCAGGTGTTTCATGGACACTTTATTCAGCTGGATACAAAGGTGTCTGTGAAGTGAAATGCATTCCTATCTCCATTTGCTATCATGAGTTCTGGGCCCGGGTGGTATAAGTCACATTTTGGGGTACATCGAGCCCAGGTCTCCTTTCTCTGAAAAGTGTTTTCAAACCTTCAGTGAAACACTCACACAAACACACACACACACACACACACACACACACACATACACACACACATCCTACATACAAATTACCCTCCTGGGGCTTTGTTGGGACCATGCTATTTTCATTTTGGTACCTACACCTACACTATTAGAGAAGGCATGGATACAAGGCAACCTGTCAATGTCAGACTGTCTTTGCCTTAAAGAATTATGAATGAAGATAAAAGAATGTATGACTGGAACCCAGAAATCCTTGTTCACAATCTCTCACACATGTGTAACTTGGGGCACCGTCTACTGTGACCTTTTCTTCACTGTTTCTGAAAGGAAACAATTTTTAAAATCTCATCAATAAATAAAATAAGGAAATAATTGGATCTAAATGGAGTCGGAAAGTCTAATAAGCTCAGTATTTCCCCAAGAGATTGTAAAGAGCAAAAGCGTCTTCCTTTCTAGGAACATTCCCACTATGTCACAGCACCTTGGTGGTCAGGAAAATGAATAAAATAATAAAAATAGATCCATGCAAAAGAGGAAAATGATGATATCTATTTGATAATGTGAGAATTTTTCAGATTGGACATTAAAGAGAAAGAAATAAAGAAAGGGAATAAGTAAAAAAATTAAATAGATGGATAAAAATAATAAAGAAGAATTTAGAATGATTTAATAACAAAAATAGCACAAATTGGTGATTTTTTAATAAGAGAAACACAAGACTGGTGTTTCCTCTGCTTATTCTATATTTATTTGAATAACTGGATTTTATACAATCCAATAGCACACAAGCAGGTCTGTGTCTCACTTGTCTTTTGAGTTTCATAAAATTTTTCCATCATTATATAAAGTTTTTATTCATGCATGTTAATTATACAGAACGGTGGGACTCACTGCATATTTGTATACCCATTAACATACAATTTATCACTGCTCTCTGTGGCATTTTAAAATTTTTTTTGTGGGGGGAAAGTGGGGTGGAGTTGATCTCCTTTTTGACAACTCCAATGAGTATGCTGCAGTCCTGTCTCTGGTCTTCTTCCAACATGCCAAGAGCTCTCCAGACCATTTTCTTTAACATTCTGCAAACACCATGAGGATTATGTCCTTTTACAATGGATGGCAGTTTTCATGAGATTTCTCCCTGAAGACTGGAATCATGCTCACACTTATCTCATTGTTTTCTATATTCACCAGAATAATATCCACAGGGTATCCACACAGGTATCCACAGGAGCAGGAAATTCACCTGCTCTGTTGGTCCTTCCATTCTCATGGTATTGTGAAATGCATGTGCACCATGTAGAAAAAATATAGGAAAGAAGTTTAGCAATCAAAAGGTTGGCAAAGAAATAAAGTCAAATTAAAACAGTGCTTTTGTTGTTCATTGGCAGATGAGTAAATAAAGAAAATGTGGACTATATTCACACAAAGGAATTCCACAGAGCTGTCATTCTTTCATTTACAACATGAATGAAATTGGAGCATGCAATGCTAAGAGAAATTTGGCAGGCACATTCTGTTAGATGCCTATCAGATAAGAGAAACATTATCCTAAACTATTTGCCTTGGGGATTGATTTTTATGCAGCAATAAATTACTGATACAGTAATCAATTGAAGCAGACCACAGGTCATTCAAATAATCTGTTGTTTCTTATTTCTGACATTTCTTTAGATGTTTGAAGGCAGCATTCACAAAGACCTGGATTTTCATGTTTATTTCAGATAATTGTATTAAAAAACAGAATACTATTGATTTTCCCTTTTAAACATATGTGAGATATTGAAAGAATATGTATTTCTTAAATTCATTTATTTTTTATTAATGCATTATAATTATAGACAAAGGAGAAGTTCTTTATGACATAACTGCACATGCATATAACATAATTTGTTGAATGTCATTCCCCAGTATTTTATCTTCCCTCCCAGAATGGATTTTTCCCCCCAGTAAGTACCAGGAAGGCAGAGCAGGAGACTCCATCCCAGAGGCATAACTGGGCCTCTTATTCAATGTCTTACACGAGTCATTCTTTTACCATGAATATTTAAGAGAATTTAAAACATAAAAGAGAAATTGATGACTGCAATCCTCCCCCCCTTCACTCATTGCATGCTAATGTGTATGGCAGAAAGTACAAAGGGGGAGATAGTCAGTTAATGGAAATGGAAGGAGCCCTATTTGTTGGCAGCACTGGGAAGTTTTTAGCAAAAACGTAAGATGAAACAATGTACAAAACAGGACCATGCCTTTCAGTCCCATGATGTGAACAGCAAACTTCCACAATGTAGTGAGCAGATGTGTTTACGGACTCCACCTGACACGGTTGCAGTCATTTGGAGTCCTAACCATCATGACTGCCCCAGAGGAACCCATGTCAGTGTTTCCTGCAGACTTTCCAGCAAACTCTAACTAACCAACCATCAGAGTGGTGTGTGCAG
Organism: Sciurus carolinensis; assembly: GCF_902686445.1. NCBI lineage: Eukaryota > Metazoa > Chordata > Mammalia > Rodentia > Sciuridae > Sciurus > Sciurus carolinensis. The sequence goes on from NC_062229.1 coordinate 16,449,270, forward strand.
CTATACAGCTGAACCTGGCTCCAGGGATGCACCTGAATCTGATATTAGCTGAAGATGTACCAGGTAGATTCTGGCTTAGATGAAGTCATTGTCTAACCGTATGTATGCCCCTCTTTTTGACCCAAGCTGTAGGGATCCACGAGGTCTTGCTGTGACCCAGGACCATGCTTCTGTCATTCAGTCCCCAGAAAACTGCACTCTGCACTCTGGGTCTGTCTGCCTCTTTCTTAAGTCTCCCAGCAGGATATGGCTTGTTCTCAAATACCAGGGCCAGTTGTTGTAGAACAATGTGCTTTATCAAAAGTAAATCTTCCAGAGTAATTCAAAGTATTGTTGCACGTTGATTTCACACTATTTTAGGTCATATCTGACTCTATGTCAATCAGGACATTAAAGTTTATCTTTGTGTCCATTACACTTCATATATATATATATATATTTATATATATATATATATATATATATATATATTAGATACATCATTTTTACCTTACTACACTATGCAGGATGAATAAGATGCACCAAGGACCATGCTGAAGAAAAACCAAAACTGTAATGAGGAGAATCAACTCCCAGAACAGCTGGGAAACACGGTAGCAAGTTAAGGTCTATGCTACCAGAGAGAGAAGTTAGAGAAGGAGCAAGGAATCAAGAACACAAATGTCAAAACCTGCCGTTCAGATCATCTCCTATTATAAAGTTATGCAGATGACCTCAGCTGCCTAGTGTAGCTCACACCACGTTAGTAAACTAATTGTCAGGTCAGACAGTGGGAACCTCAAAATATTGCCAAAATTGGCAGTAACTTTCATAAAGTCAGAAAATGATGAAAGGGAAATATGCATTGATATCACAAAGATCAGAAATCTTAATAAATGGAGTTATTAAAATTATATAAAGTTATTGAAATCAAAGATGAAATTCAAAGAAAAATCTAGGAGTGTTGAGTTGTATTCCCATGACCTGACCATTGAACTGCAATTCCTGGCTCTGAGGATGAGATCCCAGCAATCAGGTAGGTTTCTGAAAATGCAGCCTTTGCAGTTTCCTCACGGGTATCTTGTAAGAGCACTCTTGATGTCCTTATTCATCAGACTGTAGATATAGGGGTTCAACATGGGGGTACCCACACTGTACCTCACTGAGGCTGTTGCACCTGAATGTGAATTATGGGTTGCTGCAGCACTGAAGGACACTCCTAGGATTGTAAAGTAGAACAAGGAGACCACAGAGAGGTGAGAAGCAGAGGTGGTGAGGCTTTGTACCTCCCTGGAGCTGATGAGATTGCAAGGATGGAGGACACTATCTTGGAGTAGGAGCAAAGATGCCAGCAAGGGGGCCACCTCCCAGCAACACAGATGTAACATACATCACCAGGTCATTAGGGAAAGTGTCAGAGCAGGCAAGTTGGACCACCTGGTTAAGTTCACAGAAAAAGTGTGGGATTTTCAAGTCTGTGCAGAAGGACAGTCGCAACACCATTAATCCTTGTTACAGGGCATGCAGGAGAATCAGGATCCAGAACGCCACAACCATCAACGCACAGCATTGGGGGGTTCATGATGACTGTGTAGTGCAGGGGCAACAGATGGCCACAAAGTGGTCATAGGCCATCACAGCCAGAAGAAAGTTTTCCAAACTTGCAAAGACTATGAAAAAGTGCAACTGCATAATGCAGCCTTCAAAGGATATGACCCAGCTCTGTGTCTGCATATTCACCAGTATCTTTGGGACAGTGGTGGAGGTGAGACAGATGTCAGAAAAAGACAGGTTGGTGAGGAAGAAGTACATGGGTGTGTGGAGGTGGGAGTCCAAGGTGATGGCCCAGATGATGAGCAGCTTTCCAAATGTGGTGATCAGGTACATGGAGAGGAAAAGCCCAAAGAGGAAGGGTTGCAACCCAGGTTCCTCTGAGAATCCCAGCAGAAGAAATTCTGAAATTTGTGTACCATTTCCTTGTTCCATGTGGTCCATCTGGCTACCAAGGGAAAGAGAGACTGAAAGAGAAAAAAAAAAAAAAACCGGAAAGTTATTACTAGCTTTTCAGAAATGCTCTCATTTATGTTATAACCAAGAAATTACTTTTATGGTTCATATATGAATCTAGTCCACTTTCAGGGATCACCCCAATGTTTATGATTACAAATTCCTTTCCCATTCCTAGACTTTCCCAGGAGATCATGTATTCTGCCATAACAAATTTCTTCATATATTTAAAAAATAAAATTCAATATAAAACTTGTCCCTAGACAATGTGTAAGTAATGTAGAAGAAAACATATATCCCTAAATCTTACCATGTAGAAAGAATGTAAGAAAAAATTTAAATCATATAGTACTTCAAAAGATAGCAGATGCTTAAGATAAAAAAAGGAGTTCAAAAGAAGAGAGTGGATTAGGGTGGTTTCTATTAAAAATTGTTTACTCAAGACCAAAAAGCATGGTGACATCTGAAAAAAGATGTCATGGAATTTAGAAATGATAAACATGCAAAATTTGGAGATCATAGCCACCAAAACTGGGGTAACATATCACCTCGATGTTTCCAAATACCACACAGGATCTCATTCACATATAATGTTATTTTGTGTCAAATAAATGTTTTTAAAATATAGTAGTTTCTCATTGTAGTTACACATGCACCATAATTGTTCCTTTTGCAGTTTAAAGATGTAATTAAGTATTTAATAAAGAGACAGTAAGTGTAGCCCTTATGGTCACAGTGCCTAGAGTAACTACTGGGCCCCTCAAATTTCAACCTACTAATCAATTATGTTGTTAAATACAATAATAATGCTCTGTGTCTCCGTTTTTTTAAGTTGTGAATTGTAATAGTAGTAGAGTTCGTCGAGTTATTTTAAGAATTGAATGAGATAATACATAAATCATACAAAATTTAAATTTAATTTGTTTGGTAGGAGGAGCGAGACTGTTAAGATTCAGTGTTCCAAAGTGTTGAGGTCGCTAGGTACATATCCACAGGAATGAAAATCAGAGAGCAGAGAGATCTCTGCATCCCATGTCCATTGTGGAACTGTTCAAAATCATTAAGATACAGAAACAAACCAGGTGCCCATCGGTGGATGAATGAATGGAACAGGTGGATGGAACTGGAGGACATTAAATAAATGCAATATGAAAGGCAGACAAGTGTCTCATGTCCTCATCCATGTGAGGAGGCTAAAGAGACTTGATCTCATAGAAGAAAAATTGGCATAATGGTCCCTGGAGCTGGGGAGAATCAGGCACAGGAGTGAGAGAGATTAGATAACAGGTACAAAAGCAGAGTTAGACAGGAGGAATTCGTTCTACTGTTTTATAACATCATAGTGTAACTATATTCTACACCAATGTATATTTCAAAAAGCTAGAAAAGAAGGGTCTAAAGTTTCCCAGCCATCAGTAATGACACATGGCGTAGGAGCTGGAAATGCCAATCACCCTGAGGTAGACACATGTGCCAAGTTATGCTACTGTGCCCAGAAATATGTGCCAGTGTGATGTATCCATTAAAATGATATACAAAGCATAGAAGCAGCAGTGACCAGCTGCCACTGAAACACCAGGCTGAAAGGAGTCCTCCACCCAGTGTTTCTACATTTGCACTTTGTGAAGATGTCTCCAAAACCTTCCCTTGAATTGAAGTGGATTCTCTTTTTACTCCCATGTATTGTCCTGAGTTTTGGATTCTGGAAGCTGAATCTCCATTTGGAATACAGAAGAGCTTCCACAATTTAATATTCCATAACATATTATGTCCTGATAAACCTACTGTAAGTGGAAAATGTTGTAAATTGAAAATGCAGTGACTACCTTTAACCTACAGAACATCCCAGCTTAGTGACACAGTAACGAGAGTCTCAATGCCATTCTGAGACCTTGCCAGCCCATGTGATTCTGGGGTTGACAGGGAGCTTGCTGTCCATTCTCAGCATCAGGAGAGTATCATACATCATCACACTGGGCTGGGAAAGGAACTCAACTCAAAATTCAAAGTGCAGTTTCTTCATAGTACACATCTCCTTACACCAATGTAACGTCAAAGAAATACCATGTAGACCCATCATACCTTGGGGAGAGTCTGTTCACTGTGCCCAGGCACCCCTTCTCTGAAATATGCTCTTATCCCTAAAGGTATACACTCCACACAACACACAGTCCTGCCACACAGTTCTCACTCACAGCCACACCATAAGATAGGAATGGATACAAGCTATCAATATCAGGTTTACTTGCCTGGAAGAATGTAGAATTCGTCATCAGAAAAAGTCCAGGTTGTCAATTTTCCATCACAGGTAACTCTGGGACTCCCTTTTTCTATGGCCATTATCTGCCCTGTGTCAAAAGTAACAAACAGACAAATATATGCTAAATAAACTGAAGGGAGTGGCAAATGGACCTGGAGGAGGACGTTCTAATAAGTTCAGGGGTCCCCAGGAGCATGTAAGGAAGGAACATTATCCATTTTTATGATGACATTCCAAGTCCCATTATATCCCCTCAATGCCCAGTGAAAACAAGAGATCAGAAACATGTTAGCTGTGTCACTACAGTGTGGTGATCCTAACTCCTTTGTGTGTATACTGAGGAGTGGGATAACTGGGTCAAATGGTGGTTCTTATGTTCACATATGAATACATGACTGGTGTAACTCCACGTCATGGACAACCACAGAAATGGGAAGTATACTCCATGTATTTATAATATGTCAAACCACACTCCGCTGTCATGTGTATCTAAAAAGAACAAATATAAAACAGATTAGGCAAAAGAAAAAGTAAGGACATTGTTGGAGTGTCAAGAAACACATGTCAAACATCTAAACAGAAGAATCTGAGCTCAGAGAGTGAACCAACAATTCACCAAGAACCACAAATATTCTTCCTCATTTTTCTTGAGACAGAGTGGCCCTTCCTGTGCTGATCCACGTGGATCTGCCCACTGGTTTTCACAGGACTTGACGGCAGGTGAGGAGGGACTCTGTCTCCTTTTTCTCAGGTACCTCTTTGCTTGGGTCTTGATCTTTCTTTTTAACATTTCAAAAAATCTGTAACTGATGTCTCATAATGGTTCGCATTTAGGGTACAACACTACACTGTGTGCTGATCAGGTCAGAGTCGTGGGCTTACCATCACTTTAAATGGTCCTCGTTTCTTTGTGAGGGAAATATTCACAAAGCCTCTCCACCAGCTGCTTTAAAAACCACAAGTGCTGTCAACACAGTCACCACAACATGGGCAGGTGCTGCTCCAGGCTGCACCCGTGAGCCCTCCTCTCTCCATCCACCATCTGCCATGTCTTCCCAGCCTCTGGGAACCACTGGTCTGCTCTCTGCTTCTATGATGGCCTCTCTCTGACCCACCAGATGGACTCACCCTAGTACTGGTTCTGGACTTAGTCCAACATGCAAAGGTCCCCTCACCATAGTACCCAAAATTGTGCTCCTGCTAGGATATTGGGACCTTTCGCAGTCATAATGTCTCCATGTGGCACATCCCTGAGGACCTCATGCCACACACATTTATTTATTTATTTGTGCCATTATAATGCAAGTGACAGCTGAGGAGGGACTTTGATCTGCTCTTTTCACCTTTCTATTTCACAATGATATGTAGATATGTGTGCATGATTTAGAAAAGTTTACTAAGTGGGAGAAGTTTTTTAAAATTTTTGTAAGTGCATGATAGTTCTTCATCATAATAGGGTTCCTTTTGAAGGTGGAAGTTTTGAAATAAAATTGCTAGGTAATAGAACCAGGTTAAATACCTTGGTTTCAAAACAAGTGTAACAAACCAAATTAAAAGAAGTATTAAACATGAACAAAAATTATGAAATAGCAATAATGTAATCAAATCAACTTGGGTTCATAATTAAATTGATATCTACTTAGGTATATGAATGCATTTACATACATATCTACCTATACATATATAGTGTTCCTAGAACTATATTCCTAGAATTATTTGTTGAGTCAGGAATTATGTCTTAGCATATGTGGAAATGTATTAAATAACAACATTATATTTGGAAAAGCCTGAAAAGTTAAATAAAAGCTGTGTGTTTCATTCAGCTTTTTTGCTACTATGTCCAAAGGACCCGAGAAGAACAATTATAAGGAGGAAAAGTTTAGTTGGGGGCTCACAGTTTCAGAGGTCTCAGTCTATAGATGGTTGGCTCCATTCTTTGTGATTTGATGTGAGAAGAAGAGTGTGATGGGGAAAGTCGCTCAGGACAGACAATCAGGGAGCAGAGAGCTCCTCTCAACAAGGACAAATTATAAACACCAAAGGCACCCCCCAGGGGCACAACTCCACTGGCCACACCCCACTTGCCCAAAGCACCCCTCAGGTAATCCCTATCTGGGGATTAATTCACTGATTGGTTTGAGGGTTTCATAACCCCAATCATTTCACCTCTAAACTTTCTTGAATTGTCTCACACTCGAGATTTTGGGGGACACATCTAAACCATAACACTGTGTATCTGGAGGAAAATGTAGTTGGCCCCCTAGCTCACAAACCTCACCAAAAAATCAGGGGAGTTAAAGAACTCAGTGCAGATGTAAGCAATGTATTTAAGATAAACATCCAGGAAGACTGCATGCAAAATCTATGGGCGGGAAATTTATCTTATGTAAGGCAAGAAACTGAGAATTAAGAAGATAGACACATATTAAACTGAATAAAATATTAAAGATTTTTATGACCAAAAATACTCACCTGAAAATCAATTAAGAAACAATAATCTGTAATGCTTATTCTAAATGTTAACTGTAGACTATAATAAATACAGATTGAAATGGTCATTGGACTATAAATATTTGCAATGCACCAGGAATACTTTCAGGACACAGCAGGAAATCTCATGCATTCCCATTTGACAGGAGAAACATGAAGTGCTATCACACTGATGGAGTTGGAAGTTTATAACATGTAGGAAAGGGGCACTGTAATTTTTCTGGAAACGGGAAGAGTTGCAATGCCTGGGAGAACAATCTAAACACAGCTGTCCACACTAAGTGCAGGTGACCTTTAACTCAGCTTTCTCAGTATAGAAATCTTAACATTCCAGGTCTCATCCTTGTACTGTGCTCCACCTGCTGGGTGTTAGCAGGTCACTCATTCCTCCTGGAGTCTCAGAGAAAGCATCTCCAGTCATTTCCAGGTGTCCCTGAGGGGACCAAAATACACCTAGTCCAGAACCACGGTTTTAAATAACCAATCTCCAAATAACTTTGTAGAAATCATGGTAGATTGATTATGACATAGTGGTTTCAATGTAGAACAATACCATAGACTTTCAGAAGTGCAAATGTTAAGCCATACCATAAATATATCACACTCATTTAAATAATTAGACTTTGCACTGTTTAATAGGAGAGACTTTCTAAGGTGCTGTTGAATGAGACCTAATGACAGAAACAGGACCGATCCTGATAATGTATCTGATGAAACCAAATTTGTCGACTTTCACAGCATTCCATCAATTACACTTATAAATAATAAATGAAATTAACACCAGATATTAAAATTGGTTTCTAAAAAGTTCAATTCTTAATTTTGAAAGCCTGCAATAAAAACTCTGTGCATTCTGAACAAAACCAAAGTACTGGCACTTAAACTGAAGGTATGAATCATAAATGAATTTCACTTAGCTTGTATCTCATTCCCAAGGTATCTCATTATGCATGTACAGATATTCCAAAATCTGAAAAAAATCCAAACCTGCAACAATTCTGGTTTTAGGTATTTAGGATAAGGGTTACTCAGTTTCTAATATTTAAATCCCCAAATAAATTAAAACACAGCATCATCATCCATTAAAATTTTAGGTGCACTGAGACTTTACTCCTGATTCATTCAAAAAATATTGTGTATCTGGTTAGGATCCAACATTCTAGGAATATTCTGTATTATACTTTTCATCAGTCACTGCCACTTTAATTACTAAATTGTTTGTGTTATCATTAAATTATCAATCTGTTGTATCTGGTTATAGTTAATTGTAATGTTATATCAAATTTTATTTACTATCATTTTAAAAATTTTTACTAAATTTTTAATTGAAAATTATGTGTATGTGTGGGGTACAATATGATGCTTTGATCTATGTATACATTATAAAAAGTCTCAATGTAGTTAATTGACAGCTTTATTACCTCACCAATGTATCATTGTGTGTGGTGAGAACAATGAAAAATCTTTATTAGATTATGAAAAATATTTCATTAAGTATTATTATGAACACATATCAATTGTATAAATTAATGGGATTCACCATGATATTTCTACATAGGTGCACATTGTACACTAATAATGTCCATCCATTCTTCTACCCTCACCCAACCTCCAGGGGCCCCTTCCCAAGTGACTGGAAATGCCTCTTCGACTTGCAGGTCATCTTCACACATTTCGTTTCCACAGATATTAAAGGGCAGAAGCATTGTCTCTCTTTCCATTCCTGACTGCTCTCCAGTTCCATTCTTTGTACTGCAAATGGCAGAATTTCCTTCTTTGTGTCTTCAAAATACTCCCTTGGATAGATATGCCATATTCTCTTCATCCATTCATCTCTTGACCGGCACCTAGACTGACTCCATGTTACAAACCTATTAACATATTTCAGGAATTCTTAAATATACTAAAACTGTTATTAACTGTGGGGACCATGCAGGGCAGTAATAGGTTACTAATACTTATTTCTCCAATCTAATTGAAACTTGGTACACTTTGTTCAACATCTGCCTTCTCCTCTCTACAATATCATCCTACCCTCTGGTTACCAACTCTCTGATCTGTTCCTGTTATAGATTGAATTTGAGGTGTTCCCCAAAACTCCTGTGTTCAGAGGTGAAATGATTAGATTGAGATGTATGACTTAATCAGTAGATTAATCCATTTTAGGGACTGATAATTATAAAGAATTACTCTATTGGGTGGCAATGTAGCCAGGTGGGGCAGGACTGGAGGAAGTGGGTTTCTGGGGAAGTGCCCTTGGGGATTATGCATTGTGCCCCTGGCTCCTCCAATTACTTCCTTTCTGGCTACCATGAGGTGAACCGCTTCCTCCACCTTCCCTGCTGCCATGATGTTATACCTCACCTTAGGTCAATGAGGATGGCTTTAACTGACTGAGGACTGAACCTCTGAAACACAGATCCTAAATGAATTTTTTCTCCTTTAAGTTGTTCTTGTCACAAGTTTTGGTCACAGCAATGAAAATACAACTAATGTATAAACTGGTATTTTGGTCATAGCAATGAAAATGTGACTGATATAGAAACTGGTACTGAGAAGTAAGATCATTACTGTGACTAACCTGACCATGTGGGTCAGAATCCTTTGGAAATGATTTTCAGGAGACATTTGGAAAAGTTTGGAAATGCAAATAGAGAAGTCTTAGAATATTATAAGTGTAGCTTCATGGGTGATCTGGTGGGAGCTCAGAGACCTGCATGCTGATAGGAATACAGATAGTAAGAATGGTGTTCCAGAGATTTCAAAGGGGAATGAGGACTCTGCTGTCAACAGGAAAGAAGTCACTTCTGTTACATTCTGCCAAATAATTTGTCAATATTTTCCTCATGTCCAGAGACTTTGTGGGAGGCTGAATATAAAACTTATGGACTAATTAATTTGGCAGAGAAAATTTCAAGGCAGCACAGCATTCAGATGATGACAGGAGTATTGCTGACCACCTTTTACCACATTTACTGTGAGGTTAAGGAGTGAAATTCAGAGAGGTAATGTCTGGAAAGCTTGCAGTTTAGTCAGAAATGGTGACAAGGAAGATGTGGTTGTTAAAGAGATTATTGTCACTAAAGTGACGCTAAGAATTTTGTACAAAGACAATAGGAAAAATGCTTTGAATTCATCTCAGGACTAAACAAGACCACATCCATTTCAGGATCAAGGATGTAAAGGGGGAAAGTCCACAGTGTGCTACATGCATATGTGGTATGGGGTGTGTGTGTGCACATGGTGTGTACATGTGTGTATGTGCAAACATGAGCTTTTGTGGGTGAGAACAGGTTTTAGAAAAAAGGTATGTAGACTTAATATAACATCATCTCCTTGTGAAACTATTTGGTCAATAGAGCCATACATTTTCAAATTTTATATGGTTGAAGCTACAAAATTCCAGTTGAAAACAATAACCAAACTTGAAATGGAGAGCTACTCCATGTGTATGAAAAGACACATGCTGTCAAGTTGTATATGAGACAAGGAAAAAACATTCAGAGATGAAATTATTAGATTATAAGAGATGTAAACTAATCAGTGGATTAATCTACTGATATGGATTAATTGTGTGGTTGGAGAAGGTAGTTCACCAGGAACATGACTTTGGGGTTTATAGTTTGTTCCTGCTGATCAGAGTTCTCTTTCTGCTTCCTATTGATATGTCCTGAACTGTTTTCCTCCACCACGCCCTTCTGCCATGATGTTCTGCCTCACCTCAGGCCCCAAGCAATGGAGTAGGTCATCTGTGGACTGAGACCTCTGAAATGGTGAATCTCAGATAAGTTTTTATTCTTTTACTATATTATCTACTACATCCCTTGTAATGTTAAACATAAAAAAAAAAACTCCTTGACTTCATTTTAGTGAAAAATGACCCAGTGTTTCACTTTTAAGATGTGGGTGTTTTATAGGATGATGAACTTGAGGATATTCATCTATAATTCTAATCTGCTGACTTTTTTCAAAAATAAATATTGGAATTTTCCAGAAAAATTTTCTTAATCTATTTATATGATCATAGACTTTTCACCTTCAGCTTTTATGATGTGAAGAGTTACATTTTATGTAACTTTTTAATTAACACATACTAATTGTTCATATTCATGGATCCAAGGTGATAATTCCATAATGCATATATGATGTCATGATCAAAACCAGTATTGATTTTTCCACCTTCCACCCCAACACCTGAACAATCTCTAGTTCACTTATTATTTGGGGGGATTGAACTGACCTTGGGTTCCTTGACCATGATGCTCTTCTCCAACTTGACCTTTATTCTCAGGGTCTTGGAAATGTCCTGAAATCCCTTATGCTCAGGCCTTTCTTAAACTTACTTATCAAGTCTCTTCTCCAAACCTGGGCCTTTCCCAGTTGGCTACATCGCTGTCCCTAAGATCCTAATTGGAATTACCCAATTGTCATACTAACCACATAAGTATATGTAATCACTAGGCATCAAAAATATGAAAATAAATGAATAAAACTTCTCAGTGAGTGGAAAAACACTCCTAAGTACAGTTTCAAAACACACAGGCAGCAGAACAGAGAATTCTGTCCCCCTAATTGAGTTCACACAAATGCAAATGGGGACCTTCCAAGACAATACTTACAGTTTGCCACACAATAATCAGTTCTGCAACCAGAAGTGCAGGACACAGGGTGTCAAGGAGGAAAGAAGCAGACCACAGGCCAGGGCTTCATGATCACATAATACAGGGATGACCGACAGGGTGTTTGTCAGTTTTTCATTGCTGTGATCAAAATCCCAATAAGACAATTTAGTGGAAGAAAGGTTTATTCAGTCCAGTGACTTCAGTTCATGATGGGCAGGTGCCACTGGGCCAGGTGAGGCAGAACATCATGGTAGAAGGGAGAGGCAGAGCAAGGCTGTTCAGCTCATAGTAGCCAGGAAGCAGAGAAAGGGACGGGGCCAGGGACAACTTATGGTCCCCATTAATCATTCCCAGACTCCTAATTCCTCCAACTTGGCTCCCACCCCTGCTGTTTCTGGCACCTCCCAATAGTCCATTCAAATTCTTAAGCCACCAAATTGATTAATTCACTGATGAGTGAGAGCCCTCATGATCCAAAGCTTTCCTAAAGGCAGTAGGTTGAAGAACCCTGAACAGCCTATGAGAAAGTACACATGGGTGCTGCAACCTTTCTATCAATGACTTTGCTCTGTGTGTCCATACTCTCCAGCATCTCTGGAAGGTGATGGGACCAACACATATCAGAAAAAGCACAGGTTAGGGAAAAAGAAGCACAAGGGTATGTAGAGGTGGAAATCCATGGGTGTGTTTACAAACACAGGGTCCAGTTACATGGACAGGAGTGTGACCAAGGAAGGTTAGCAAGGTGACATTTGAACAGAGACCTCAGTAGTCACAGAGGGCAGGAGAGAGACAAAGTTGCTGGTGAAGTGTGGTCCTTGCAGGTAGAAAGGCAGAGCAAAACCCTGAGACACTACCTTGTTTCAAATGTTCAGGTCTGAAAGGAAGCCTGAGTGTCCAGGGGAATGAGGAACAGGAAAAGTTCACACACTCCCATAAATACCTTTATACAAACATTTTAAAAACTCAAACAGGAAGTGGGTAGAAAAACAAGATTATTTTTGAAGCCATGCAATCAAAAGCTGGAATAAAAACTATCCAAATTCATATTATGAGGTAAAGGTCTTGCACAGAAAAATTGGAGCATGGAGCTTGACTGACTGAAAATGCACAGATATGTTCTGGCTTTCTGGTGAGGAAACGTGGCTGAGTAATGACTTCAGCTCACTCATTTCACCTATTGGATTATTTTTTTCACATGGATATCTGACGTGAGAGAAGATGCCATGAAACCCAGGGCTCAGGAACTGCTGTTACGAGGTAGCCAGTTTCCTTGTCTGGATCGTTTTCAGCAACAGGAAACAACCCCAGTAGCCATGGCGTAAAAGGGCCAAACGTTGGTTCAAGACCAAAGAGTCCCAGGGCCTCACAGCACTATGTGACTGTGCCCAGCATCTGGATGCTGAGACTCAGCTGAAGAGGCTCAGGAGGGCTGGTGACGCCTCTCCTCCTGTATCCTCTGTCTCCTCACAGTGGCATTGGAGGGACTGTCTGGTTTCAGGATGGGTGAATGTGCAGCAGAGGCCAACTGAGGGGGTGAATAGCACAGGAAGCAAGTCAAGTGAGCAGCTGGTGGCTTCTTATTTGTAGCATTTCTTTGACATTTAGGAACAGCATTCATGATTGCTCTGCTTTCCAAGTTCACTTCAGATGACTGTAAACAGTGACTATCCTGAGGTTCCCTTCCAGGAAACCAGAGAGGTTGTAGGGACATGCAGATACTGGCATAAGGACCTGGGAACCTGAATCACGTGACTGGGCAGGAAAGCAGCCCTTAGAAAGTCATTCTGTGATCACGAAGACTGCGGGCCCAGCTTGAGAAAGATCTGTAGTGCTGAGGTTGACACTGTTCATTCATAGCTCCTGTAGTGGACCTGACAAGATTTGGAAAATTAAATGTAGCACAATGGCAGGAGTCATATCTGTAGGTACCACTGGACATTTTCAAGCAGAAACAGGTCAATAATTGAATAATAAACAGGAAAGATTCCATGTCCTTAACTCCAGTAAACAACCCCGTTCCCCATAAACAACAATCCTGCGTGTGTTAAATAAGTTAATGCATAGCATGACAAGGACCTCATTTACCTGATGACACCGTGCATGATGTGCAGTCCACCTCTCTGCACTTCAGGTTATCTCCTTTGGAAATACTCAGGCAATGTTGGGATTTCGAATAGGCGAACATTCCTGACGTGTAGAAAAGTGTGACACACACTTCCACCTCAGTCACACCCCGTGGGATGCTGTGTGTGTGCTCAGGACCTAGAAGTCACCAGCTGCTGGGGATGGGGTGACTTTGTGCTTTGCTTCTTGTGTTTTGTTCCTTCCTATAATGTGCACATTAACTTTTACAAAATGAGGATTATTTTAAAGACCTAGAAAAAGAAACCCAAATTTGTCTTTCAACATAGACTCCAGCTGCAGACATTTCTTTGATAATTGTTTTTTGCAAGTGATAATAGCATTATGGATAATAAACCAAAAATACTGAGAATAAATCTGAAACCATTCACAAAATATGCTGGGATACTAGGTCTACATATCTGAAAGAGTATAAAACTAGAGAAATTCAAGTGAAAGATCACCATTTCTACTACAAGGTTACATAAAGGGCCTTAGTTGCCAAAAGCAGTGTTCTCAATAGGAGTAATAAAATTCATACTTAAATGTACTACAAAAGACTTACTTGGTATAATTTACATTTATATTTTGAGAAAAAAAATTAGTTTTAAAAATATGGGTTCATCTATAGATTAGTTTGAGTATAGTTTTACTCATTGCTGTGAACAGAGGACCTCATGAGAAAAAACTTAGAGTGGGAAAGTTTCATCTGACCCTCTCTGATTCAGAGGTCTCAGTCTGCAGATGCCAACTCCATTCCTTAGGTCCTGAGGTGAGGCAGAACATGGCAGAAGGTGGTGGCAGACGAAAGCAGCTCAGGACCTTGGCACAGATGCAGAGAGACCCTGCAGACCAGGGGAAGTACAGACACCAGAGGCACACCCCCAGGGACCACCTCCTCCAGCCTCACACTACCTGCTTGCAATTATCACCCAGCGAACCCATTCAAGTGGATGAATGAGCTGACTAGGTTAAGGCTCTCATAGCCCAGGCATTTCACCTCTAAGCTTTTATAATGTCTCACACATGAGCTTTTGGGGGACAACTACTATCTAAACCACAACAATTTATGACACGAAATGAAATTTCCAAATATGTATGATACCAAGTAGGAAAACTTGAGAAGAGGAAAAATGATGAGAAAAATACATTGGATATCACTGAGAGCCCAAAACTTGATGGAGAACATTTCTTAAGTAGCAGATGATGTTGATTTTCAGAAATAAATAAAAGCAAGTTCAACTCCAACAATCTCATCAAAGTAGACAAAGTATCTGGGTCTGAGTCTTTGAGTTCTGAAATCACAAGAATTAATCCAATGACCCTTTTATACTTTCCCTGCAAAAGAATATCCCCAGAGCGCTCTTGATGTCCCTAATCCTCAGACTATAAATGAAGGGGTTCAGCATTGGGGTGACCACGCTGTACATCACTGAGGATGTTGTACATGAATGTGAATTTTGAGTCACAGCAGAACTGAGGTACACACTCAGGCTTGTGCAATAAAATAAGGAGACCACAGCGAGGGAAGAAGTACAAGTGGAGAAGGCTTTGTACTTGCCCTGAGTAGATGAGATTTTATGGATGCAGGACACTATCTTGGAGTACCAGTAAAGAAGGCTGTTGAGGGGGCCACCAGCCAGCAAGACTGCAGTAACATATATCACCATTAGAGAAGAGTCTGAGGAGGCACCACCTGGTTAAGTTTACAGAAAAAGTGGGGGATCTCAGGGTCTGTGCAGAAGGACAGCAGCAACAGCATCACGCTGTGTAACAAGGAATGCAGGGAACTGACGATCCAGGACACCAGAACCATCACCACACAGACTCTGGACTTCATGCTTACTATGTAGTGCAGGGGGTGACAGATGGCCAGAAGGTGGTCATAGGCCATTATGGTCAGCAGAATGATGTCCAACCCGGGAAAGAGTAGGAAAAGTGCATTTCAGTGACACAACATTTGTATGTGATGATATTGCTCCTTGTCTGGATGTTCACCAGCATTTCTGGGATGGTGGTGTAGGTGAAGCAGATGTCAGTTGGAGAGGAAGAAGAACATGGCCATGTGCAGGTGGGAGTCTGAGATGATGGTCAGGATGATTACCCAAAGATGAGGGGCTGCAGTTCTGGGTCCTCTGAAAGTCTCAGCAGAAGGAATTCTGAAATCTGTGTGCTATTCCTTGGTTTCATGTGCTTGCTGTGACTATGAGAGAGAGAGAGAGAGAGAGAGAGAGAGAGAGAGAGAGAGAGAGAAAGGTGCATTAGTCTCCTTTTAAGAATTTCTATCAGAAATGATAGAAATATTTTACTGTCTAGAAATCAATCTACATTTCATCATAAATCTGATCACCTTTAATGCCCTTACACTTGCATCTCTGATTGGAAGTTCATCTCCATGTCTCTACCTTTTTTCAACCATTCATGTATTCTAAAATTGCATGAAGAAAGTCTTTAAAGAAGGATGAAACCATGTCATTTGTTGGTGAGTGGGTGAATCTGGAGAGCATCATGCTAGTGAAATAGGCAGACTCAACAAGTTAAGGGTTGGATGATGTCCCTCATGTGAGAGCTAGAGAGAAAAAGGAACTACAAAACAGGAGACCCCACAGAAATAGAGGGTGGAGCAGTGGAGAAGAGGAAGGGAATCAAAGCATGGAGAGGAGGGCTGGGGAAAAAATAACCGAAACATGCTACACGTGTGTGAAACATCACAATGCATTCCACTTTGATGCATAACTATAATGCAACAATTCAAAACATGGAAGGAAAACCAGTAGAGTAGAGGATGAGGGGAAGGGAGGAGAGGAGGGAGGAGGTAGTATGGGGGATTATGATGGGCAAGGTATGTTATGTGCATTCGAAACCATGTCCATGTGAACCCTGCAGGTATGTAAGACATTCATGCACTAATAGAAACATAAAGAAAAATTTCTTTGTGCACATTACGAATAAAAAGTTACCAGCAATCATGTTCCAGGAACTCTCTAAAAAATATGTGAATAATGAGAAAAAGACAAATTTCCCTGCATTCTACTGGTGGAGAAAAATTATAGAAAGTTTCACATGGTATAACATGTCAGGAGATGGCAGAAGATTGTAGGAAAAGGAAAGGAGGTAAAAGGAAGAGTGGGAGAGTACTTTAATATACCTGGGGTTCAGGAGAGACCAGCCAACAAGGTTACCTTTGTACAAAATTCTCAAGGAAGAAAGAGCTAGTGCCACAAGGCTGCCTGGGGAAGTGTCTGGCAGGAGGTGCTGACTATGCAAAGGCCCTGAGGAGGAAACTTGGTTCAGACGTCCACGGTCAATAGGAAGCCAGTGGGCAACAGGAAGAGCAGGAGCAAGGGTCAGCTCAGCTGTGGGGCTGCAACCTTGATCCTACTGAGGTGTAGAGTCAGAGAGAAGACCAGAGGCTAGGGCGGGGTGGCAGGATGCAGAGTGCTATGCTGCCATCAGTTACAAAACACAGTGAGGGGAGAGAGAAGCCCAGTGTTCCACAGCACAGTCGGGTGAGTCCAGCTGACCATGATTTTTGTATAATTCCAAATGACTCAAATAGAGACCGATCCTAACATAAAATAATAAAATGCCTAAGGGCATGAAGATGAGCATCACCCTAATTTGTGCATTACACACTGTACGTGTGTAACCAGATATCACAATCAACCCTCAAATACGTACAGCGATTATGCATCAATGACAAATCACAAGCGATCTGAAAAGAACTTCCACATTGAAATTGCATCTGCACTCTAATTTTCCTTGGTAGGCTGAACCTACAAGAAGTAGTTATATGTTCACTAAGAGAAGCCGTATGTGCAGCTCTAAGGAACAAGTTACTTGGAGTAAGTTACTGGGTTCAGAAATCTGAACCCCACTAACTCAAGGTGTTCTTGTTGTGCCCAGTAATGGTTAAGCACTCTGAGTGAGGCCCAGGTTCTCTAGCAGTAAATGTGACAATCATGGTGCTCAGTGCATAAGGATCTCATGAGGATTAAATGAGGGGAGAAGACAAACATTGAATTCAATCTTAGAAAGGAGGGAGAGGCATGAGCGATGGTGTCAGAGAAGCTGAACATCACTGTGTGCAGACGGAAAGACAGTGAATCCACACAGAGACACCTGCAGGCTGGGCTCATGCAGCCCTGTTCACAAGAGCCAAGATGTGGAATCCACCAGGATGTCCATCATGAGACAAAGAGGGAAAGAAAATGTGTCCGTCAAAGGCAGGACAGATACAGAACACTACAGAGTCATAGTTAGCCTAAGAAACAATGAGACGTGCCATTTGCAGCAGCGTGCAAGGAAACAGAACATGCTGTCAGTCATGTGTGGAAGCTAAAATCCTGATCTTACACAGGAAGAGAGTGAAATCGTGGTCACTGGAGACTGGGAAGTGTAAGAGGGAGGGGAGTAGGAGGCAGGGAAGATAGTCAGCTCTCAAACACTGAGAGGCACGAGGAGCCAGCTCTGAGGTCTGCAGCACAGTCAGGAAACTGTGGCCACAGCAACCTTCCACACACTTCACAGTAACTACAAGAGCCTGAAGATTCTCAGCATGTAGGAGTGACTAATGCTGGAGGAGAAGCAATTGTAACCACCCTGACTTGCTCATTTCTCGTAGAATGCATGTTTAAAAATATTTTACTATACTGTGTAAATAGGTAGGAATATTATGTGTCCATTAAAATATTTTTAAAATCAGATTTTCACCACGTTGAAGAGTGCAGTTGTCTTGTGCTTCTGAAACATCAAGATGAATGATTCTGCACAAAGTGCTTATAGACACATTATAAATTAGTTACATAACTTTCCTTTGGACTGAAGTGCACTGTCATTTAGTTTCACCTGTCATCCTGAGTTCTTGAACCCCTGGAAGTTCAGGGATGATGGTGGGTTGTGTACTGTTGAAGGCATCAGAAGGACTGGGACCCCACAGGTCAGCAATGCACTGACATGCCCCACCCACCAGCCTCCCAGCTGAGAAGCACAGCAGCCCTGGAGTCTCAGGTATTCACCAGGGGAGGGCGTGGCTGACCTAGAGTCCAGTTCTGTGCCATCAGGGTCCAGCATCATGAGACAGAATTGCATTACATACCACCAGCCTGGGAAAAGACCTAAACTCAAGATTCATAGCTCAGATTCTATAATTGCATATTGCTTTTACACTGTCATAAAGTCAACTATGGTCCTTAAGTCAAGGTATCAAAGCTTTGGGCAGTCTACGCATTGAGCCCAGGTCCCTTGCTCTGAAAGCTGTATGTGTGCATATGTGTGCCTGCACACACACACACACAAACACACACACGCACAAACACACTCACATACATGGCATCATGTGCTATCCCAGGCTCTCACCACACAATGAGAAGGCAGTGCACACACAGGGAAACTCTGGTTAGCATATCAATTTTTTCTGTAAAGAATAAAGCAATGTTAGTCAGGAACTCCAGTCTGTCAATCCCCCATCATAAGTGACCTTGGTGATCCATTCTTGTATGGCCATTATCTTCCCTGTGTTTAAAGAAACAAAAATATGCTCAATGAGCAGAAGGGGGTGCTCAATGGACCTGAGGGGGAACTGTGCCTGGGACGCTGGAAGGAAGGAGAAGCTTCCTTGATTCTACCTTCCATGTATCTTCTGGGTGACCCACAAAACTATCACGGATCAAACCTAGAGGATAAGAATGGAAAGATCTCATTCTACATCAGGATGTGATTAAAGAACTGTAATTTCTGGCTCTGTGGCTTAGTGTCCTTTGACCAGAAGCACTTCCTGAAATTGGTCTCTTCTAGAGCTTCCCACTGAAGAGTCTTCTCAGAGCCCCTGTGATGTCCTTATTCCTCAGACTGTAGATGAAGGGGCTCAGCATGGGGGTGACCACACTGTACAACACAGGGGCTGTTGCACTGGAGTGTGCAGCAGATTAGCTAAAGAACACTCCAAGGCAAGTGCAATAGAATACGGAGATGATGGAGAGGTGAGACACACAGGTGGAGAAGGCTTTGTACCTGCCCAGAGCTGATGAGATTGCAAGGACAGAGGACAATATCTTGGAGTAGGAGTAAAGGACGCCAGCAAGGGAGCCACAGAAGAGCAATCCTGCTGCAGAATACATCACCATGTCATTAGGAAAAGTGGAAGAACATGCAAGCAGGACCATCTGATTAAGTTCACAGAAAAAGTGGGAGATTCCCAAATAGGTGCAGAAGGACATCCACTGTACAACAAGAAATTTAGGGCACTTGTGATCGATGACGCCAGTACCACCAACACGCAGAGTCAATGCTTCATGATAACCTTGTAGTACAGAGGGTGATAGGTAGCTACAAATCAATCATAGTCCATCACAATTAGAAAGAAATTGTCCAAAACTGTAAAGATTGTTAAAAAGCAAATCTGCATGATGCATCCCTCCATGTGTCATTGAAAATACAGTTATATCAAATAAACTTGAATAAGAGAGTAGTTGTGAATGTTGTCCTTAAACATCAGAACAATTTCCAAACCAGAAAGTAGCAGATTATTCTAATTGCTTTCACTTCCCTTCCTTTCACTTATTGTAAGGGTTAACTATTGCTGCATAACAAGCATTTCTAAAAGTAAATGGTTTTACTATAATATCTTACTATCTAATAGGAGTACACAGTGATGAGTAATTCTGAGCTTACCAGTCTCCTTATGAATCTGTAGACAGTTATGCACCCCATGGGACCCTCTGCCAATCTCTGCTGGGCTTTCTGGAGCACTGGGGACACAGTTGATAGTTGGCTAATCTAAGGTGGTTTGACACAGCCCTCTTAGCAGTTAATGACAAAGTTGAGAAGATAGAAAGACAGTTCATTTGGAGCAACAAGAAGAGTCATGCTTACAGACAGCACTAGACACATCCAAGGAGAACAGGAAGATAAATCAATGAAAAAACATGAAGCCCATCAACCACTCCTGAAACCCAATGAATACATCCTCTTACACATGGAGAACAGCATTCCACACTTCAATGAGTAGAAACAGAATATTAAAAGGAAACATTTTCCATGGCAATACAATTGCCAGATTTAAAAGTTTGGTTGATCATATTCAAAGTCATCCCTGACTGACCTTATGGAGCCTAAATTTTATTCAAATTCGTCTTTCCAGGCAGACTCCACTTGGAGACATACACTTGACAATTTTTGCCAATAACTATGATACTCACTATGAAGGAAAGAAAAAAGGAAAGAGAGTGAGAATAGGTAAAAAAAAAAGAAATCATAGAAACACATGAAAAACCAATTTCAGATTTTTCTACATTACAAAACAACTTTAATTGCGTTAGTTTTCATTTGTAGTCTTTTCCTCAGGAATAGTAAAACTCATGGCAATTCCTTTAGTAAAACACACAAATAATTGTTATTCAAGATGAAATTATCCTTAAGAAGTACCTGTTGTTCCATGATATGAGTGGGAATTTCCAAATACTTCTGAAAAAAGCATGGGGATGAGTTTGGGAAAATAGGAAATGACAAACGAAGACATTTCATTAGAGAGAAGAAAGAACAGAAAGTCTATTCAAACCAGTTACTTTCAATGTGTAGGAAATCTGATTTCAAAGAAATGAAAACTGGGAATGAAAGGATCAAGTTTTCCTTCTACAATCTGATCCAAGAATTACAGTTTCAGACTAAACGACTGAATTTTGCAAGTACAGGATAGTCTACTGAAGTGGAATAACTGGTCCTTTTCCAGGTGTTCTCACAAGGAGTCTCGTCAGAGCACTCTTGATGTCCTTATTTCTCAGACTGTAGATGAAGGGGTTCAGCATGGGGGTGACCACTGTGTACATCAAAGAGGCTGTTGCAGTTGAATGCGGGTTTTGGGTCAGAGCAGAACTAAGGTAAACTCCCAGGAGTGTACAATAAAATAAGGAGACTATGGAGAGGTGAGAAGCACAGGTGGAAAAGGCTTTGTACTTGCCCTGAGCTGATGAGATTGAACAGATAGAGGACACTATCTTGGAGTAGGAGTAAAGGATGCAGGTGAGGGGGCCAACAGCAAGCAGCAGAGCTGTGATATATATCACCATGTCATTAAGAAAGGTATCAGAGCAGGCATGGTGGACCACCTGATTTAGTTCACAGAAAAAGTGGGGGACTTCCAAGTCTGTGCAGAAGGACAGTCGTAAGACCATGAAGCTATGCAACAAGGAATTCAGGACGCTCATGATCCAGCATGCCACAACCAACAGTCTGCAGAGCTGGGTGTTCATGATGACCATGTAGTGCAGGGGGTGACAGATGGCCACATATCTGTCATATGCCATCACAGTCAGCAGAAAGATGTCAAGTCCTGAAAAAAGCAATAAGAAGTACATCTGGGTGATGCAGCCTGCGTAGGTTATGGCCTTGCTCTGGGTCTGGATGTTCACCAGTATCTTTGGGACGGTGGTGGAGGTGAAGCAGATGTCCACAAAGGACAGGTTGGAGAGGAAGAAGTACATGGGCGTGTGCAGGTGGGAGTCTGAGATGGTGGCCAGGATGATGAGCAGGTTCCCCAGCACAGTGACCAGGTACATGGAGAGGAAAAGCCCAAAGATGAGGGGCTGTATTTCTGCTTGCTCTGAAAATCCCAGAAGAAGAAATTCTGAAAGTTGTGTATCATTTTCTGGTTCCATGTGTTTGATATGTCTACCAAAAGAGAGAACAAGAATAGGACACAAGAAAGCATCACACCCCTGTCACAATGCTACTTTATTTTGTTTGTTTGTGTGTACAAGCACATGCTGGACATCAAATTCCTGTTAGGCAAGAGCTGTACCACTGAGCTATTCACCACCCTCAATCTTCTACAGTAAAGCAATTAATATCTGCCTTTTTTGCATTAATCATTTCCCCTTTATGGTATTAATTGTCTTATGTTTGATTAGAAATTTCTGTCTCATGTTCAGCATCTACTCAAAAATCATGTATTCAAAAAGTGTTTAATGTTTTTATTAGTGCATTATAGTTATACATAATGTGTTTTATTTTGAACTAATCATACATGAATGGAATATAGTTTGCTTCAATGCAATCCCCAGTACTTCCCTTTCCCTCCCCTTCTCCCTCCTGATTTCCTTACCTTCACTGGTCTCCCTTCTATTAATTTATAGATTTTTAAATTAGCGCTTTAGAGATATACACAAAGTTGAAATTCACTGTGGAGTATTTGCATATGTGCATAACATAATGTGATCCACAAATAGTCCTTTTTCTAATCCCACCTGCTTCTCCATCAATCTCCTACCAGGGTCCAATGCTAGCAGTGGTTGGGGGTCCTAGGTGGATGGGAGGCATCAGCACAGTAGAGAAACAGCAGAGACACCAAGAGTTCTGAGGCTGAATCTCTATCTTTATTTTTCTGCCAACCTTTTATACATTTTTTTCTTTATTAATGATTATATCATTTTATGGTTAGTTTGAAATAAGAAAAACCTTCAAAAGTACAATCTGTGCTTCTTCTCAAAGTACACATTCCCTCTGTATGACAGCCCAGACCAAAACAATATATTTCCCAGCCAGACCAAAACAACCCCATCCACCAGCGAAACCAAGGACACCATGATCTGCTAATCTTCAACCTCCAGAACAAACATGTCACTAGATTTTCTGAGAAAACAACCCTACCATGAACTCCAGTGTTTAACACTGAAAAGCTTTTACTATATTTAACAAGGGGCAATGAAATCAACTTATAGTTAATATTTAGTCTGTTCTATTTATTAATGCAGTCTACAATCTTATTTTGATTCTCAAGGAATTAGACTAAACATAGGAAAAACACAAATTATATTATGACTAACCCAATATTTTTATTATGGAAGATATCTCTAGAATCAATTATTAAAACTAGGGAAGCAGCAAAGGCTACCACTGCATCCAAGCTCAGAGGAATGCCTCTTTATCCATCTCTATTTAGAAATTATTATACTAAATTAATCACAGACTCCTTTTAACTGGAGCATAGCTACAATTGTTTATTTTAATATATTTTGTCTATATTACTATTAAAATTTTATTGTGTACTATTTTGTTGCTCCAATACAGTAAAATTTTCCCAATGATTTTCCGATAAGTTCTAATGATATATTGATTATTAATTATTAAAAAGCAACTACACATGGAGGCATGCCAAACATATGGCCCCCAAGAGGGAGGATGATCTTTCAACAGAACCCTGTCAAGCATTGAGTCCTCTACTCCAACAGAACCAGGTCAAGTGTCGGAGTGGTAGGAAATAGATGCGGCAATCCCCCTCCTCTGCTTCACTGAAATTTCCAGTTGTCCCCGTGGCTTGGACCTGTGGTGAGGCAGGCGTCCATGGAGGAAAGCCTGTGCAGAGTAAGTCCACTCCTCCATGTCCAGGAAGCAAGGAGAGCAAGGAGGAGGACACAACCCCATTGACCTAAGGACATCCCCTAGGCCCACCTCTTAAAGCACCTCTCTGAGGACCAACTCTTTAACACCTGGGCATTT